>NC_135986.1:9668054-9784891 GCF_053455715.1 Rhinoraja longicauda
AGATGCTGCCTGACCTGCTGAGTTACTCCAGCATTTTGTGAATAAATCGATTTGTACCAGCATCTGCAGTTATTCTCTTATACTACAGGTTTGTAGGTTAATTGGCTTTGGTTAAAACAAAGGTAAATTGTCCCTAGTGTGTAGGATAGTGTTAGTGTACGGGGATCGCTGGTCGGCGCGGACTCGGTGGGCTGAAGGGACTGTTTCTGTGTTGTACTTCTAAAGTCTAAAGTAACATTATAATTGACAGAGATCCTACTAAATGTAACCTTTTGGGAGTTTCATACACTGGCAGTGCATTGGAATTCTGTACATTGGAAATGAATGGAAAGACATAAGATCCTTTGGAATTCTATCAAATGGGAATTAATGTCAGAGGGCCGATCCATTGGGAATTTATTAATTTATAATTAGATGGGAAGACATTTTGCTCAATTAAAATTCTGTTTAATGAATGGTGTGAATGTGAAGGCAATTGGATCTGTCTTCACTGAGGAAGATACACACAATCTCCCAAATGTTCTAGGGGCTGGAGAACCTAGGGTGAGGGAGGAACTGAAGGAAATCCACATTAGGCAGGAAATGGTTTTGGGTAGACTGATGGGACTGAAGGCTGATAAATCCCCAGGGCCTGATGGTCTGCATCCCAGGGTACTTAAGGAGGTGGCTCTAGAAATAGTGGAAGCATTGGAGATCATTTTTCAATGTTCTATAGATTCAGGATCAGTTCCTGTGGATTGGAGGATAGCAAATGTTATCCCACTTTTTAAGAAAGGAGGGAGAGAGAAAACGGGTAATTATAGACCAGTTAGTCTGACATCAGTGGTGGGGAAGATGCTGGAGTCAATTATAAAAGACGAAATTGCTGAGCATTTGGATAGCAGTTATAGGATCATTCCGAGTCAGCATGGATTTACGAAGGGGAAATCATGCTTGACAAATCTACTGGAATTTTTTGAGGATGTAACTAGGAAAATTGACAGGGGAGAGTCAGTGGATGTGGTGTACCTCGACTTTCAGAAAGCCTTCGACAAGGTCCCAGATAGGAGATTAGTGGGCAAAATTAGGGCACATGGTATTGGGGGTAGGGTACTGACATGGATAGAAAATTGGTTGACAGACAGAAAGCAAAGAGTGGGGATAAATGGGTCCCTTTCGGAATGGCAGGCAGTGACCAGTGGGGTACCGCAAGGTTCGGTGCTGGGACCCCAGCTATTTACGATATACATTAATGACTTAGACGAAGGGATTAAAAGTACCATTAGCAAATTTGCAGATGATACTAAGCTGGAGGGTAGTGTGAATTGTGAGGAAGATGCAATAAGGCTGCAGGGTGACTTGGACAGGTTGTGTGAGTGGGCGGATACATGGCAGATGCAGTTTAATGTAGATAAGTGTGAGGTTATTCACTTTGGAAGTAAGAATAGAAAGGCAGATTATTATCTGAATGGTGTCAAGTTAGGAGGAGGGGGAGTTCAACGAGATCTGGGTGTCCTAGTGCATCAGTCAATGAAAGGAAGCATGCAGGTACAGCAGGCAGTGAAGAAAGCCAATGGAATGTTGGCCTTCATAACAAGAGGAGTTGAGTATAGGAGCAAAGAGGTCCTTCTACAGTTGTACCGGGCCCTGGTGAGACTGCACCTGGAGTACTGTGTGCAGTTTTGGTCTCCAAATTTGAGGAAGGATATTCTTGCTATGGAGGGCTTGCAGCGTCGGTTCACTAGGTTAATTCCCGGAATGGCGGGACTGTCGTATGTTGAAAGGCTGGAGCGATTGGGCTTGTATACACTGGAATTTAGAAGGATGAGGGGGGATCTTATTGAAACATATAAGATAATTAGGGGATTGGACACATTAGAGGCAGGAAACATGTTCCCAATGTTGGGGACTCCCAGAACAAGGGGCCACAGTTTAAGAATAAGGGGTAGGCCATTTAGAATGGAGATGAGGAAGAAATTTTTCAGTCAGAGAGTGGTGAAGGTGTGGAATTCTCTGCCTCAGAAGGCAGTGGAGGCCAGTTCGTTGGATGCTTTCAAGAGAGAGCTGGATAGAGCTCTTAAGGATAGCGGAGTGAGGGGGTATGGGGAGAAGGCAGGAACGGGGTACTGATTGAGAGTGATCAGCCATGATCGCATTGAATGGCGGTGCTGGCTCGAAGGGCTGAATGGCCTACTCCTGCACCTATTGTCTATTGTCTATTGTCTACTGCTCCACTGGAACTTTCTATAAGGGAACAAATATTCCAGAGGACGTAGGTTTAAAGTGAAGGAGAAAAAGATTTAATAGGAATTCGAGGGGTAACTTTTTCATACAAAGGGTGGTGGGTGTATGGAACAAGCTGCCTTTCTTTGTCCCGCCCCCCTGACATCAGTCTGAAGAAGGGTCTCGACCCGAAACGTCACCCATTCCTTCTCTCCTGAGATGCTGCCTGACCCGCTGAGTTACTCCAGCATTTTGTGTCCCACATGAATACCTGAGTTACTCCAGCATTTTGTGCCCCACTTGAATACTTGAATAAAGTTTTTTTTTGATTTTAAAAAACCAACGATTTTGTATGTTTATTCAGCCTCAGTCTGAAGAAGGGTCGCGACCCGAAACATCACCCATCCCTTCTATCCAGTCTGCCTGTCCCGCTGAGTTACTCCGGCGTTTTGTGTCTACCTTCCATGTAAATCAGCATCAGCAGATCCTTCCTACACACTGTTCGTTTTAAAAAATATATATACTGAACTTTTTCTTGTTGTTTATAATGGGTTTTAAGGGTAGCGGAGTCAGGGGGTATGGGGAGAGGGCAGGAACGGAGTACTGACTGACAATGATCAGCGATGATCACATTGAATGGCGGTGCTGGCTCGAAGGGCCGAATGGCCTCCTCCTGCACCTATTGTCTATTGTCTATTGTTTTACAGAGTACTATGTTTACAAATCTGTTGTGCTGCTGCAAGTAAGAATTTCAATCCTCTGTTTAGGGACATATGATATTAAAACACTCTTGACTCTTGTTTCTTGAAGTCGAGCCAAATATGACGTGAAGTGATTCTTCATTCGGGGAGTGAGTTTTATGGAGGCTCTTAAAGGAAAACACAGATGCTGGAAGATTTAAGTGGGAATTTGACAACTAGACAACTGGTCGGCACTGCGCTCGGTGGCACAGCGGTAGAGTTGCTGCCTTACAACACTTGCATCACTGGAGACCCGGGCTCGATCCTGACCACAGGTGCTGGCTGTACCGAGTTTGTACGTTCTCCCCGTGACCTGCGTGGGCTTTCACCGAGATCTATGGGTTTCCTCCCACACTCCAAAGACGTACAGATGTATAGGTTAATTGGCTTGGTGTATGTGTAAATTGTCCCTATTTAGCAGGTCAGGCAGCATCTCAGGAGAGAAGGAATGGGCAACGTTTCGGGTCGAAACCCTTCTTCAGACTGAAACGTCGCCCATTCCTTCTCTCCTGAGATGCTGCCTGACCTGCTGAGTTACTCTAGCATTTTGTGAATAAATACCTTCGATTTGTACCAGCATCTGCAGTTATTTTCTTATACTTATGTGTAAATTGTCCCTAGTGTGTGTAGGATAGTGTTAGTGTGTGGGGATCGCTGGTCGGTGCAGACTCGATGGGCCGAAGGGCCTGTTTCAGTGCTGTTTCTCTAAACTAAACTAAACTAAACTAAACCAAACGCAGGCTCAGCGATCGTTTCGCTCAGCACCTTCGCTCAGTCCGCCTTAACCAACCTGATCTCCCGGTGGCTGAGCACTTCAACTCCCCCTCCCATTCCCAGTCTGACCTTTCTGTCATGGGCCTCCTCCAGTGCCATAGTGAGGCCCACCGGAAATTGGAGGAACAGCACCTCATATTTCGCCTGGGCAGCTTGCAGCCCAGTGGTATGAACATCGACTTCTCCAACTTTAGATAGTTCCTCTGTCCCTCTCTTCCCCTCCCCCTTCCCAGTTCTCCCTCTATCTTTCTGTCTCCACCTATATCCTTCCTTAGTCCCGCCCCCTTGACATCAGTCTGATGAAGGGTCACGACCCGAAACGTCACCCATTCCTTCTCTCCTGAGATGCTGCCTGACCTGCTGAGTTATCCAGCATTTTGTGAATAAATACCTTCGATTTGTACCAGCATCTGCAGTTATTTTCTTACACTTCTTAAAGTAAACAGTTAAAGGCACCGCCGTTAACGATAGGATGAATTAAATTTCAACTTTGCCAGAGGCCTGACTTGGAGCGGGGAACAAGAGATAAAACCTGATACCTGTCAAAGGTATTTATTCACAAAGTGCTGGAGTAACTCAGCAGGTCGGGCAGCATCATGTTTAAACCTGATACCTGGCCTGACACTGCCTCGATTTAGCAAAAGAAAAGACTTCTATTTATACTGTAGCTTTCACAACTTTTAAAAGATGTCTTAAAGCACTTTACGCCCAATTCACACCTTTAAAAGTGACTGCTCTAATTTAAGAAACCAATTTTCACGCACTGTTACAATAATTGGCCAATATAGAAACAAAGAAAACTGCAGATGCTGGTTAATACACAAAAAGACACAAAGTGCAGGAGTGACCCAGCAGGTCTGAAGATGGGTCTCGACCCAGAACATCACCTATCCATGTTCTTCAGAGATACTGTAGTAAACTTCAGATACCAAATTTACATCGAATAGTATAAGAAAATAACTGCAGATGCTGGTACTAATCGAAGGTATTTATTCACAAAATGCTGGAGTAACTCAGCAGGTCAGGCAGCATCTCAGGAGAGAAGGAATGGGTGACTTTTCGGGCCTAGACCCTTCTTCCGACGCTGAAGTCTGAAGAAGGGTCTCGACCCGAAACGTCACCCATTCCTTCTCTCCTGAGATGCTGCCTGACCTGCTGAGTTACTCCAGCATTTTGTGAATAAACTTTACATCGAAGATAGACACAAAATGCTGGAGCAATTCAACAGATCAGGCAACATTTCTGAAGATAAATGTTTAGTTTAGTTTCATTTAGTTGAGTTTAGTTTATTGTCACGTGTACTGAGGTACACTGAAAAGCTTTTGTTGCGTGCTAACCAGTCAGTGGAAAGGCAATACATGATTACAATCGGGCAATTCGCAGTGTAGAGATGGATGATAAGGAAAAAACTTGAAACGTCACCTATTCCTTTTCTCCAGAGATGCTGCCTGACCCGCTGGCTAACTGCAGCATTTTGTGTCTATCTTCAGAGATGCTGCCTGACCTGCTGAATTAGTCTAGAGTCAAGAATGTTTTACTGTGATATGTCCCAGATAGAACAATGATATTCTTGCTTGCAGCAGCACAACAGAACAAGTAAACATAGTACACTGTAAACAATATAACAAACGAGAACAAAATGTTCAGAGTGTGTATATATACACATACTCACAAATACATATGTATATATACACACACACGCACACATGTGTACTCATAAAAAAACAAACGATAGAGTGCAATAATAATAATAGACTCTGTAGTTCAGAGCTTATTTGAGGTTGTAGTGTGCAATAGCATAATGGCTGTAGGGAAGAAGCTCCAGCACTTTGTGACCTTTTATGACCAGTTCGCCCTTTCACCCTTTCACTTAGGGTGGTTGACTGATAAATATTGGTTCAGGATATCTAGAAGAATTCAACTATGCCTGCTTAGATTAGTGCTCAAGTCTCTGGAGGGCGATACTCTTATCCCACTAACACCTGGCTTGGGTTACCCACTGAACCATTTTTAATGTGTCGGACGGAACTGCAGATGCTGGTTTAAACCGAAGGTAGAAACAAAAAACTGGAGTAACTCAGCGGGTCAGACAGCATCTCTGGAGAGAAGGAATGGGTGACGTTTCGGGTAGAGACCCATTTCTGATATTGGTCCAAAGCCTTGCTAATGGAGCAGAAAGTAACAAATACCTGACAACGATTACATCTTAAGATATTTTTAATTTCCAAGCACACTGAAACAGAATTTCCATTCTAATATCTTCACAAAGGTCCTTTCCTTTAACCATTCACAAGATGAAGGTGGTATCATCGAGGTTAGTTTTACGGCTGTAGAAAAAAGGAACTGCAGATGCTGGTTAACAAAAAAAGACACAAAGTGCTGGAGTGTCGATCTGAAGAAGGGTCTCGATCCGAAACATCACCCATTCCTTCTCTCCAGAGTTACTCCAGCATTTTGTGTCTATCTTCGTTGGGAGTAACTCAGAGGGTCAGGCAGTATCTCTGGATGGTGCAAGGATAGGTGATGTTTCGGGTCGAGACTCTTAGGACTTTGTGAAGAAAGGCCCTGACCCAAAACGGTGGGGGAACAGCATCTCATATTTGGCTTGGGCAGCTTACAACCCAATGTTATGAGTTTCAATTTCTCTCATTTCAAGTAACCCTTGCATTCCCTCCCTCTGTGTTCCTCCCCACCCCAGTCATCCTGCACGTTACATCCCTTCGTTATCATCTCTTCCACAACCAACTATGGGCCATCGTGGGCTCCACCTTTCCTTGCTCATCGGTCCCAGCTCTGATTTGCTCTGAACCTTTTCACATCTCTAGTTTCCCTCTCCCCTGACCCTCAGTCTGAGGAAGGGTCTCGACCCGAAACGTCACCTATTCCATTTCACCTTAGATGCTGCCTGTCCCGCTGGGTTACTCCAACATTTTGTGTCTATCTTCAGTGTAAACCAGCGTCTGCAGTTCCTTCCTACACATTTTGTCACCAATCCATGCACTCCAGAGATGCTGTCTGCCCCACTGGGTTACTCCAACATTTTGATTCTTTTTTTGTATTCATGGCTCATCACCAATTGCTCTCAATAACTTGATAGATAACTAGCATCCTGAGCCTTTGCACATCCTCGGCTAAAGGGAGAGAGTTGTGAGTTTCAAGGCAGTGACTGCGTAGGAACGGTGATATATTTCCAGGTCAGAATGATGTAGCAACTTCGGGCGGCACGGTGGCGCAGTGGTAGAGTTGCCGCCTTACTGTGAGGAAGATGCTATGAGGTTGCAGGGTGACTTGGACAGGTTGTGTGAGTGGGCGGATGCATGGCAGATGCAGTTTAATGTAGATAAGTGTGAGGTTATCCACTTTGGTGGTAAGAATAGGAAGGCAGATTATTATTTGAATGGTGTCAAGTTAGGAAAAGGGGATCTGGGTGTCTTAGTGCATCAGTCACTGAAAGGAAGCATGCAGGTACAGCAGGCAGTGAAGAAAGCCAATGGAATGTTGGCCTACATAACAAGAGGAGTTGAGTATAGGAGCAAAGAGGTCCTTCTGCAGTTGTACAGGGCTCTAGTGAGACCGCACCTGGAGTACTGTGTGCAGTTTTGGTCTCCAAATTTGAGGAAGGATATTCTTGCTATTGAGGGTGTGCAGCGTAGGTTTACTAGGTTAATTCCCGGAATGGTGGGACTGTCATATGTTGAAAGACTGGAGCGACTAGGTTTGTATACACTGGAATTTAGAAGGATGAGAGGGGATCTTATCGAAACGTATAAGATTATTAAGGGGTTGGACATGTTAGAGGCAGGAAACACGTTCCCAATGTTGGGGGAGTCCAGAACCAGGAGCCACAGTTTAAGAATAAGGGGTAGGCCATTTAGAACAGAGATGAGGAAAAACTTTTTCAGTCAGAGAGTTGTGAATCTGTGGAATTCTCTGCCTCAGAGGGCAGTGGAGGCCAATTCTCTGAATACTTTCAAGAGAGAGCTAGATAGAGCTCTTAAGGATAGCGGAGTCAGGGGGTATGGGGAGAAAGCAGGAACGGGGTACTGATTGAGAATGATCAGACATGATCACATTGAATGGCGGTGCTGGCTCGAAGGGCCGAATGGCCTACTCCTGCACCTATTGTCTATTGTCTATTGTCTTACAGCGAATGCAGCACCGGAGACATGGATTCGATCCCGACTACGGGCGCCGTCTGTACGGAGTTTACACAAATTTTTTTACATTTTACCCAGTCAATTAACCTACAAACCTGTACGTCTTTAGCGTGTGGGAGGAAACCGAAGATCTCGGAGAAAACCCACGCAGGTCACGGGGAGAACGTACAAACTCCGTACAGACGGCGCCCGTAGTCAGGATCGAACCTGAGTCTCCGGCGCTGCATTCGCTGTAAGGCAGCAACTCTACCGCTGCGCCACCGTGCCACAAGATTGACCTGAGATAACTCCATCTCCCCACTTTCACCCCTCCGCCCTCCCCCTTCCAACTAGTAACTGCTCAGCAACCATGATCACTTTATAATGCCCTCATTGATGTGTGTGTGGTTCATGGGGAGGTAAGGTCATTCATTCTCAGATTGTTCCACGTTCCAATGGCCGATTTTCATCAGCAAGACAGCCATAGGAGGTATTTTTGTTGTGAACAGAAACACAAGCTGTAAAGTTATTCTCAAAAGAGTCCATGCCTTCCAACCTGCAACAATTAACTCTGCCATAAATTAACTCTTTCCCCCTGATGCAAAGGTGGATCGAACATAGGACAGTACAGACACAAACCGCTGGAGTAACTCAGCAGGTCAGGCAGCATCTGCGGAGAAAAGGAATAGGTGCCGTTTCGGGTCGAGACCATTATGTCAACTATTCCTTTTCTCCAGAGATGCTGCCTTACTCCAGCTGAGTTACTCCAGCATTTTGTGTCTGTCTTCGGTGTAAACCAGCATCTGAGGTTCCTTCCTACACATAGAACAGTACAGCACAAGAACAGGCCCTACAGCCCACAAGGTCTGTGCTAAACATGATAGCAAGACCAACTCCTATCTGCCTCCACGTAATCCTCCATTCCCTGCGTATCCCAATGCCTATTCCTCTTCTTTCGTCTCCATCATCTAAGTTTCAAATGTTCGGCCAGGCTCCTGCACAGCGGACAGCCTTTTAGATTTTAGATTTTAGAGATACAGCACGGAAACAGGCCCTTCGGCCCACCGGGTCCGCGCCGCCCAGCGATCCCCGTACATTAACACTATCCTACACACACGAGGGACAATTTTTAAATTTATTTTACATTTGCCCAACCAATTAACCTACATACCTATACATCTTTGGAGTGTGGGAGGAAACCGAAGATCTCGGAGAAAACCCACGCAGGTCACGGGGAGAACGTACAAACTCCGTACAGACGCCGCCCGTAGTCAGGATCGAACCTGAGTCTCCGGCGCTGCATTCGCTGTAAGGCAGCAACTCAACCGCTGCGCCACCGTGCCTTCTCGTTTGCCACTGCTAGATCTTCCAGGCAGCATTGTTCACCAAGAAGTGGCCATCCTAGCAGGTGTGGCAGGGATTGTACAGACGTTCCACATTCAAATTCTGGGTCTCTGCAGAGCCCCATTTGCTCATATTGATCTTGCATCGGCCCATCCCTGTACGAAGCCGATTGAGGGATTTCCAGGTCTTCCAGTCACACCTGTGACCAGGTGGTGTAGCTGTTCCTTCGTTGGGAATGGCAGCTTTTCGTGGTGGTGGTTTTCACTGCGTTTCTTTTCCCACAAGGCTAGTCTGGTTTTGAAAATGCCGATTGAAAAGTCTTTTAAATTTCACTCTCGTATCTGCCTCCACCACCATCCCTGGCAATGCATTTCAAGCACTCACTGCCCGTCTAAAAAAACTTGCCCGTACATCTCCTTTACACCTTGTGTCTCTCACCTTAAAGTTATGCCGTCTTGTATCCTGGAAAAAAGGCTCTGACTGTCTCCCCTATCTTTGCCTCTCATAATTTTATATACATGCCGGCATTCAGAGAAAATAATCCAAGTCTTTTTAGTTTTAGTTTAGAGATATAGCACGGAAACAGGCCCTTCGGCCCACCGAGTCTGCACCAACCAGCGATGCCCGCACATTAACACTATCCTACACAAACTAGGGACAATTTACATAGAAACAATAGACAATAGGTGCAGGAGGAGGCCATTCGGCCCTTCGAGCCAGCACCACCATTCAATGTGATCATGGCTGATCATTCTCAATCAGTACCCCGTTCCTGCCTTCTCCCCATACCCCCTGACTCCGCTATCATTAAGAGCTCTATCTAGCTCTCTCTTGAATGCATTCAGAGACTTGGCCTCCACTGCCTTCTGAGGCAGTGAATTCCACAGATTTACAACTCTCTGACTGAAAACGTTTTTTCTCATCTCCGTTCTAAATGGCCTAACCCTTATTCTTAAACTGTGGCCCCTGGTTCTGGACTCCCCCAACATTGGGAACATGTTTCCTGCCTCTAACGTGTCCAACCCCTTAATAATCCTATATGTTTCGATAAGATCCCCTCTCATCCTTCTAAATTCCAGTGTATACAAGCCTAGTCGCTCCAGTCTTTCAACATATGACAGTCCCGCCATTCTGGGAATTAACCTAGTAAACCTACGCTGCACGCCCTCAATAGCAAGAATATCCTTCCTCAAATTTGGAGACCAAAATTGCACACAGTACTCCAGGTGCGGTCTCACTAGGGCCCTGTACAACTGCAGAAGGACCTCTTTGCTCCTATACTCAACTCCTCTTGTTATGAAGGCCAACATTCCATTGGCTTTCTTCACTGCCTGCTGTACCTGCATGCTTCCTTTCAGTGAAAATAGGTATAGGAGGCGGCAATTCGGCCTGTTCGAGCCAGCACCGCCATTCATTGTGATCATGGCTGATCGTCCACAATCAGTAACCTGTGCCTGCCTTCTCCCTATATCCCTTGATTCCACTAGCCCCTAGAGCTCTATCTAACTTTTACATTTATACCAAGCCATTTAACCTACAGGTCTGTCCAACGTCTCCCAGTAGCTAATACCCACTAATCCAGACATCATTCTTGTAAACACCGAAGATAGATACAAAATGCTGGATTAACTCAGCAGGTCAGGCAGCACCTCTGGAGAAAAGGTATATGTGACGTTTCGGGTCGAGGCAATCGATAATAGACAATAGACAATAGGTGCAGGAGGAGGCCAATCGGCCCTTCGAGCCAGCACCGCCATTCAATGTGATCATGGCTGATCATTCTCAATCAGTACCCCGTTCCTGCCTTCTCCCCATACCCCCTGACTCCGCTATCCTTAAGAGCTCTATCTAGCTCTCTCTTGAATGCATTCAGAGAATTGGCCTCCACTGCCTTCTGAGGCAGAGAATTCCACAGATTCACAACTCTCTGACTGAAAAAGTTTTTCCTCATCTCAGTTCTAAATGGCCTATCCCTTATTCTTAAACTGTGGCCCCTTGTTCTGGACTCCCCCAACATTGGGAACATGTTTCCTGCCTCTAACGTGTCCAACCCCTTAATAATCTTATATGTTTCGATAAGATCTCCTTCTCTCCAGAGATGCTGCCTGACCCTCTGAGTTACTCCAGCATTTTGCGTCCATCTTTGGTGTAAACCAGCGTCTGAGTTCCTTCCTGCACATCATTCTGGTAAACCTCCTCTGTGGTCTTCCAAAGCCCCCACATCTTCCCTGTAATGGGGTGCGAGCAGAGCTGTCCATGTGTCTGTACACTCATGGCATTACATCAAAGCACTTCCATCCACTCCTCCAAGTCTTTAATCTGCCAGGTCGTAAACCGTTTAACCTTCTCAGTATAGCATTCCTGCAACAACTACCCGACATCTAATGCTCGCCACTCAGTGGACTACATTCTCATTATGAGTTGAATTCACGTCCTATTATAGAACAGTACAACACAGGAACAGACCCTTCTGCCCGTAATGTCCGTGCCGAACATAATGCCAACCTGAACTAATCTCATCGGCCTGCACGCGATCCACATCCTTCCATTCCCTGCATATCCCAAAAGCCTCTTAAATGCAAACATTGTTATGTCATATGTGATAGGAGCAGAATTAGGCCTTTCGGCCCATCAAGTCTACACCGCCATTCAATCTATCTCTCCCTCCAAACCCCATTCTCCCCTAATGTTGGGGGAGTCCAGAACAAAGGGCCACAGATTAAGAATAAGGGGTAAGTCATTTAGAACGGAGATGAGGAAAAACTTTTTCAGTCAGAGAGTTGTGAATCTGTGGAATTCTCTGCCTCAGAAGGCTGTGGAGGCCAATTCTCTGAATGCATTCAAGAGAGAGCTAGATAGAGCTCTTAAGGATAGCAGAGTCAGGGGGTATGGGGAGAAGGCAGGAACGTGGTACTGATTGAGAATGATCAGCCATGATCACATTGAATGGCGGTGCTGGCTCGAAGGGCCGAATGGCCTACTGCTGCACCTATTGTCTATTTTCCTGCCTTCCCATAACCTCTGAAACCCGTACTAATCAAGAATCTATCTATCTGTTATGAAACTGGCAGTTAGGCATGCGAATGTGGTGACCTTTCTAATCCAGCCAATTGACCTTAACTCAGAGATAGACACAAAGCGCTGGAGTGGGGTCACAGCGGGTCAGGAAGCATCTCTGGAGAAAAAGGATGGGTGGCATTTCGGGTCGGGGCCCTTCTTTAGACTGAAAGTAGGGAGTGGGGGTTGAGGGTGAAGAACTGGAGGTGATGGAATACCAGGACCAATCAAGGTCGGCCACAAACTGTAGGCCCATTCTTAGCTGGGGAAGGCATGATCACAAGAGGGATGGAACTATGGAACTGGTAAATCCACGAAAGGGGGCAAGGGGGGAGGGGAGTGTAAGTACAAATGTTAGATTTAGAGATTTAGAGATACAGCGCAGAAACAGGCCTTTCGGCCCACCGGGTCCGCGCCGCCCAGCGATCCCCGCACACTAACACTATCCTACACCCACTAGGGACAATTTTTACATTTGCCCAGCCAATTAACCTACATACCTGTACGTCTTTGGAGTGTGGGAGGAAACCGAAGATCTCGGAGAAAACCCACGCAGGTCACGGGGAGAATGTACAAACTCCGTACAGACGGCGCCCGTAGTCAGGATCGAACCTGAGTCCCCGGCGCTGCATTCGCTGTAAGGCAGCAACTCTACCACTGCGCCACCACACCGTATTTAAAGTTAGAAAATTCAACGTTCATACCACTGGGTTGTAAGCTGCCCAAGCAAAATATGAGGTGCTGTTCCTCCAATTTGCGTGTGCCCTTAGTCTGGCAATGGAGGAGGTCCAGGACAGAAAGGTCAGTGTGGGAATTTGAAAGGGAGTTGAAATGGTTGCCAACCAGGAGATCCCGTAGGCCTAGGCATACTGAGTGTAAGTATTCAGCAAAATGGTCTACATTTGAACTACTCAACGCAGGCCTCGTTACTGTGGTCATCGGCCTGGGAGAAGGCATTACCATTCAATTTATTCTTCTCGAGAATACGGAGGATAGCATATAACAAAAATGCTTTTCACTGTACCTCAATATACGTGGCAATAATCTAAACTAAAATAAATCTGTGGAATTCTCTGCCACAGAAGGCAGTGGAGGCCAATTCTCTGAATGCATTCAAGAGAGAGCTAGATAGAGCTCTTAAGGATAGCGGAGTCAGGGTGTATGGGGAGAAGGCAGGAACGGGGTACTGATTGAGAATGATCAGCCATGATCACATTGAATGGCGGTGCTGGCTCGAAGGGCCGAATGGCCTACTCCTGCACCTATTGTCTATTGTCTATTGTCTAAAATAAACCAATGGTTCAGAGTTTGAGTTTTGTTTAGAGTTTGGAGATACAGCGCGGAAATAGGCCCTTCGGCCCACCTAGTCCGCACCGACCAGCGATCCCCGCACATTAACACCATCCTACGCCAGGGACAATTTTAACATTTACACCAAGCCCATTAACCGACAAACCTGCACGTCTTTGGAGTGTGGGAGGCAACCGCAGTTCTCGGAGAAAACCCACGCAGGTCACAGGCAGAACGTACAAACTCCACACAGACAAGCACCCATAGTCGGGATCGAACCCAGGTCTATGGCGCTGTAAGGCAACAACCCCACTGCTGCGCCACCATGCCACCCAAAATAGCATTGATGTACGGACGGGTCTTGACGTCCAAGTCCATAACTCCATGAAAGTGGCAAAGCAAGTGGATATAGAATGGTATTTTTCCATGTGTAGAAAGGAACTGCAGATGCTGGTTTACGCTGAAGATAGGCACAAAATGCTGGAGTAACTCAGCAGGAAAGGCAGCATCTCTGGAGTGAAGGAATGTGTCACGTTTCAATAGACAATAGGTGCAGGAGGAGGCCATTCGGCCCTTCGAGCCAGCACCGCCATTCAATGTGATCATGGCTGATCATTCTCAATCAGTACCCCGTTCCTGCTTTCTCCCCATACCCCCTGACTCCGCCATCCTTAAGAGCTCTATCTAGCTCTCTCTTGAATGTATTCAGAGAATTGGCCTCCACTGCCTTCTGAGCCAGAGAATTCCACAGATTCACAACTCTGACTCTAACCTCACACCTCTCCACATTAAACTGCATCTGCCATGCATCCGCCCACTCACACAACCTGTCCAAGTCACCCTGCAACCTCATAGCATCTTCCTCACAGTTCACACTGCCACCCAGCTTTGTATCATCTGCAAATTTGCTAATGGTACTTTTAATCCCTTCATCCAAGTCATTAATGTATATTTGTATATATATGTATTTATGTTTCATGTCAAACCTCTTCTTCAGACAATGCCTTGATGAATCACCATCGTTTGACACATCACTGTGGCAGATCTGAGATGTTAATCTTCAAACATCCTTTTTGTCAATTGACCAAAGCCGTACAGCGCCAGAGACTGGGTTCAATCCTGACCACCGCTGCCGTCTGTATGGAGTTTGTACATTCACCCTCTGATCGCGTGGGTTTTCCCCGGGTGCTCCGGTTTCCTCCCTGGCTCCAAAGACGTATAGGTTTGTAGGTTAATTGGCTTTGGTAAAATTGTAAATTGTCCCTAGGTGTGTGGGATAACGCTGGTGTGCAGGGTGACCGTTGGTCGACATCGACTCGGTGGGCCAAAGGGCCTGTTTCCACGCTGTATCTCTAAGTCTAAAGGCTGTGCTGGTGAATGCAAGGCAGTGCTGGATTTCTTCATCGATGTCTGCTATTGCCAAGAGGGTGTTTGCTTCGACACAGGATAATAGTCAATGTTTACCCCCAACCTTTACTGGCACAGGACAGTATGGTGTAGCAGGACAGGCTGGTGGAGCAGCTTTGACCAGCAAATGTTCTGTGAAAACGTCAACATTAACTTGGACTTCAACCAAGCTGCAGAATCAAGGTTACTGGAGTCCAGTAGGCAAGCTACAGCATGCAAACAAAGCCTGAGTTTGTAACAGCATTTAAACCCTTTCCCTTTCCCCTCATAGGGGCTACATATACCTTGTGCTCGCCCCCATGCCAGTGTGCACCCATTTCTCCCACTCCTCCCCCCACATCCCATCCACCTCCGTCTATATCACTCTCGCTGGTTTATCATTTCTCTCACCTGACATCCCTTTGTCTCCTTTTCACCTCCAGCCTTCTAGTCACTAGTCACTTACTCCACCGATCTGCCAATGAACCCCCTCCCCTCCGTCACCTGTATCCACCTATCACTTGTATCTGAAGCAAAATGTCGGAGTAACTCAGTGGGTCAGGCAGAATCTCTGGAGAAAAGGAATAGGTGACGTTCCGTGTCAAGACCCTTCTTCAGACTGGCACCTATGACTTGCCAGACTGTGTCCCGTCTTTGTTGTACTTCGTGGTCCGGTATCTGTTATACCGTTGCTATCACTCTGGAATGACCACAAGTACACGTTGTGATATCATGAGAGGTAGAGTCATAGAGGGGAGATACATTTCCTCCCGGTGGATGCAACAAGGACTACAAACCATCATGGCTGCCAGCAAAAGACTACAAAACCCATAGTCAGCAGGGCTGCCTGCCCTGCTGACACTGATTGCTGCTGACACTGATTGCTGCTGATACTGATTGCTGCTGACACTGATTGCTGCTGATACTGATTGCTGTTGACACTGATTGCTGCTGACACTGATTGCTGCTGACACTGATTGCTGCCCAGCTGAACCAGATGAGCTGATTGCCTCAGTAAGAGAGCTAAAAGGGAAGGGAAGCCGTGTATTTAAAGAGAGAGACAACGACTGGAGCAGACAGGGAGAGACAACGACTGGAGCAGACAGGGAGAGACAACGACTGGAGCAGACAGGGAGAGACAACGACTGGAGCAGACGGGGAGAGACAACGACTGGAGCAGACAGACAGGGAGAGAAGCAGTGTTTGAGTTATATTTTGTAAGAAGGCAGCAAGCTACAGTTCTGATTTAACTACCTGTTTTGGTTTTGTGTACTTGTCTGCAAACAATTAAGTTTACCTGTTTTTGGAAAAGACTAAATATATGGAATTTAAGTTTGAAAACAAGAACTTTTCTGTCTTCATTTCCGGCACCCACACCTCCCAACCTTCAAGAGAAAAGCTCCCGACCTCTCAAGACATCACAAGGTATTTAGGGGTTTGGAAGCTGAGCATAAGCTCAGGCTCAGTTGATTTCACGGCCACCTGGAACCACAGTGCCCACCAATATTACGTCATTCTCATATATACATGTTGCTACGCGGGCAAACAAAATAGTCCTTGTGATGTACCAAAATAGTCCTTACAATATCACAACAGTCTTCACCTCTCTTCCAGTTTTCTCCCCCATTACAATCAGTCTGACGTGAAACAATATCTATCCCTTGTCCTCCAGAGATGCTGTCTGACCTGCTGAGTTACTCCAGCACTTAGTGGGGGGTTTTTAGTTCATAAATTCTCAATTTTGGCACTCACTAAAGTCTATTGTGATATTCTACAAATATAGATACTGTTCTTTGATTCATATTTTGGCTTGACAGTTTTTCTCTCAATTATGGAGCAAGGCATTAAATTAATTGTTGGGTCTAGATCTTGCAGCTGGCTATTTATGAATCTCGCTCACGTGAAACCACATTTGTGCATAAACCGCAAGCAAGCTTTACAGTTCTTGGCACACTGGCAATACACTTATTCATAAATTAGATCATACCAACACGTGGCATTTCAAATCTCCATACAATCAGCCTGAAGAAGGGTCCCGACCCACAAGGTCACCTATCCTTGTTCTCCAGAGATGCTGTCTGACCCGAGTTAATCCAGCATTTTGTGTCTATCTTTGGTATAAACCAGCATCTGCAGTTCCTTTTTTATTACATACTAGACCAAGTGGACCCGTTGGGCCCAAACCTCCCCTGCATTGGTGTAGCACCCTCTCCTCTCCCCCTCCCCACTCCCCCACTCCATTCCCCTCCCCCTCTCTCCCTCTCCCCACTCCTCCCCTCCCCCCTTCCCCTCTCCCTCTCCACCCCTCCCCTCTGCCCCCACTCCCCTCCCCCATCCCCTCTCCCTCTCCCCCTCTCTCCCCCCTCCCCTCCCCCTCCCACTCCTCCCCTCCCCCCTTCCCCTCTCCCCCTCTCTCCCCCCTCCCCCTCTCCCCCCTCTCTCTCCTCCCCTGTCTCCCCCCTCCCCTCCCCTTCCCCTCTCCCGCTCCCCCTCTCTCCCCTCTCCCCCTCCCACTCCCCCCCTCCCCTCCCCACTTCCCCTCCCTCCTCCCCCTCTCTCCCCCCTAGGGTTACCTCTCCTGCATTGGTGCAGCACCCTCTCCTCCCCACTCCCCCTCTCCTCCCCACTCCCCCTCTCCTCCCCACTCCCCCTCGCCTCTCCCCCCCACTCCCCCCTCCCCTCTCCTCCCCCTCCCCTCCTCCCCCTTTCCCTCCCCTCCTCCCCCCTCCCTCCCCTCCTTCCCCCCTCCCTCCCCTCCTCCCCCTCTACCTCCTCCCCCTCTCCCTCCCCCTCCCTCCCTCCCCCTCCCCCTCTCCCTCCCCCCCTCCCTCCCTTCCTTCTTCAGACTGATGTCTAGTGTATAGACTGATGTCTAGTGAAAACTAGTGTACAGGACTAGTATACAGGTGATCGCTGGTTGGCACAGACTCAGTGGGCTATTTCCACGCTGTATCTCAAACGTCTAAAGCAAGCGAGTGGGTATGGGAAGATTCAATTCATTGATACTTTATTGTCACATGGGAAGTGAAATTATTTTTGCATACAATCCAGTAAAATCATACAGCAGACTTCACCTTGGCAGTACACAAAGAGTCACCACGTTTCTGGCGCCAACAAAGCCACAAAAAGTTAATTGAACAGTCTTATCCTCTTGCAGCGGTGAATCAGGCCTGCCAAGTTACGTGAGTAAGAAAGAACTGCAGATGCTGGTTTAAATCGAAGGTAGACACAAAATGTTGGAGTAACTCAGTGGGACAGGCAGCATCTCGGGAGAGAAGGAATGGGTGACGTTTCGGGTCGAGACCCTTCTTCAGACTGATGTCAAGGGAGGGGGCGGGACAAAGGTAGAATGTAGTTGGAGACAGGAAGACTAGTGGGAGAACTGGGAAGGGGGAGGGGATAGAGAGGGAATGCAGGGACTATGTGAAGTTAGAGAAGTCAATGTTCATACCGCTCGATTTCTAAGTAATGGGTGCCTATAAATTGGGTACTTATTTCACAAAATGCTGGACTCGGCGGGTCAGGCAGCATCTCAGGAGAGAATGGGTGAAGTTTCGGGTCGAGACCCTTCTTCAGACTGATGTCAGTCACAGAATGATATAGGTGGAAACAGGAAGATAGAGGGAGAACTGGGAAGGGGAGGGGAAGAGAGGGACAGAGGAACTATCCAAAGTTGGAGAAGTTGATGTTCATACCGCTGGTCTGCAAGCTGCCCAGGCGAAATATGAGATGCTGTTCCTCCAATTTCCGGTGGGCCTCACTATGGCACTGGAGGAGGCCCATGACAGAAAGGTCAGACTGGGAGTGGGAGGGGGAGTTGAAGTGCTCAGCCACCGGGAGATCAGGTTGGTTAAGGCGGACTGAGCGAAGGCGTTGAGTTATAAATTGGGTGCTCCTAACAGGGAGAGCATTTGTAGATGGTGAGCTTAGAAATGTGGGATGGATCACTGGTGTTCAAGAGAAAAGTGGCAGGGAAATAAGAGATATGGATTTTAGTGTAGTTTAGTTTAGAGATACAGCATGGAAACAGGCCCTTTAGCCCACCAAGTCCGCGCCGACCAGTGACCCCCGCACATCAACACTATCCTACACACACTAGGAACAATTTAAAATTATAGCAAGCCAGTTAACCTACAACCTGTACGTCTTTAGAGTGTGGGAGGAGACTGGAGATCCCAGAGAAAACCCACGCAGGTACAAACTCCGTAGACTTGCACCTGTAGTCAGGATTGAACCCAAATATGTCTCTGGCGCTGTCAGGCAGCAGCTCGAACGCTGCACCGATGTGCCCCGTCTTTACTTCCCACAAATTGTTGAAAAGGAGCTGGAATGAGCTTAAAGTAGACTTGTCCCCATTTCAAAACTAATGGATTTGGTAGTGAAAGAGCCTTGTTAAGAGAAAATAACTTGCAATTATATAACATCTCTCAGGGACAAACTCTCACACAGTTTACAACCATTCCAGTGTACTGTCAGAGCACAGCTAGTACTGCAATGCAGAAAGCACAGCAGCCAGTTAGCACATAGCAATATACCACCACTGGGAATGGGATGCCCAGGGAATTATGTTTTAAGTCTGCTCACTGAGGGACAAATATTGGCCCAGGACACAGCAAGAATTCTGTCTGTTCAGGTCAGGTCAGGTCAGGTCATCTAAAACACAGTACTTTCAACAATATGTGTAGGAAGGAACTGCAGATGCTGGTTTATACTGAAAATACACCGATCAGCCAAAACATTATGACCCGATGGGCCAAAGCATGACGCCCACCTGCCTAATATGCTGTTGGTCCTCCGTGTGCAGCCCCATAAGCAGCAGGGTGCGATGCACTTTGTGTTGTGACACATTCCTCCCGTGACCACCATTAACATTTTCCGTGACTTGTGCCACAGTCGACCTTCTGTCGGTTCGGACCAGACGGGATAGCCTTCGTTGCCCTCGCGCATCGATGAGCCTTGGGCGCCCAACACCCTGCCTGTCGCCGGTTTGTGGTTTGTCCCTCCTCGGACCACTGTCGGTCGGTCACCACTACTGACCGGGAGCACCCCACAAACCTTGCCGTTTCAGAGATGCTCCGACCCAGTCGTCTGGCCATGACAATTTGGCCCTTGTCAAAGTCGCTCAGGTCTTTACTCCTGCCCATTTCTCCTGCATCCAACACGTCAAATTCAAGAACTGACTGTTCACTTGCTGCCTAATATATCCCACCCCTTGACAGGTGCCATTGTAACAAGATAATCAATGTTATTCACTTCACCTGTCAGTGGTCATAATGTTTTGGCTGATCGGTGGAGACACAAAATGCTGAGTTAACTCAGCGGGTCAGGCAGCATCTCTGGACACAATGAATGGGTGACGTTTCGGGTCGAGACCCTTCATCAGACTCAGGTCACCTCGGCTTTTTCTCCAGAGATGCTGCCTGACCCGCTGGGTTACCCCACCATTTTGTGTCTACCTTCAACAGCATAGTGCCACTTTATCAGCTTGGTTTGGGAACGGCTCCATCCAAGACCGCAAGAAATTGTAGTGAATTGTGTGTTCGCAGCCCAGTCCATCGCACAAACCAACCTCCCTTCCATTGACTCCATCTACACCTCACGCTGCCTCGGCAAGGCCAGCAGCATCATCAAGGACCAGTCGCAACCTGGCCACTCCCTCTTCTCCCCTCTCCCATCGGGCAAGAGGTACAGAAGTGTGAAAACGCACACCTCCAGATTCAGGGACAGTTTCTTCCCGGCTGTTATCAGGCAACTATAACCATCGTATAACAACTAGAGAGCAAACTTGAACAACTATCTACCTCATTGAAGGTATTTATTTACAAAATGCTGGAGTAACTCAGCAGGTGAGGCAGCATCTCAGGAGGGAAGGAATGGGTGACGTTTCGGGTCGAGGTCTGAAGAAGGGTCTCGACCTGAAACGTCACCCATTCCTTCTCTCCTGAGATGCTGCCTGACCTGCTGAGTTACTCCAGCATTTTGTGAATAAATACCTTCTATTTGTACCAGCATCTGAAGTTATTTTCTTACACTATCTACCTCATTGGTGACCCTCAGACTATCTTTGATCGGACTTTAGTGGCTTTACCAGACGATCTTTGATCGGACTTTACTGGCTTTACCAGACGATCTTTGATCGGGCTTTATTGGTGGGGATCGCTGGTCGATGCGGACTCGGTGGACTGTCGGGTCAGTTTCGCACAGTATCTCTAAACTAAACTAAAGGTATTATTCATATAACACAGAGGGCATATAACACACAAATATCAAACAGCACTATATAAGGGATCGTGACATTACCTGTGAAGGACGTGCTGGTGCTGAAGTGGGTGAAGAGGAGGTTTACTAGCATGATCCCAGGAATGAGTGGTATAAGAAAATAACTGCACATGCTGGTACAAATCGAAGGTATTTATTCACAAAATGCTGGAGTAACTCAGCGGGTCAGGCAGCATCTCGGGAGAGAAGGAATGGGTGACGTTTCGGGTCGAGACCCTTCTTCAGACTGATGTTAGGGGGGCAGGACAAAGGAAGGATATAGGTGGAGACAGGAAGATAGAGGGAGATCTGGGAAGGGGGAGGGGAAGAGAGGGACAGAGGAACTATCTAAAGTTGGAGAAGTCAATGTTCATACCACTGGGCTGCAACCGGGAATGAGTGGGTTTACATATGATGAGCGTTTGTCGGCACCGGGCCTGTACTTGCTGGTGTTTAGAAGGATGAGGGGGGAGCTTCATTGAAACTTACCGAATAGTGAAAGGCTTGGATAAAGTGGAGGTGGAGAGGATGTTTCCACTAGTGGGAGAGTCTAGGACCAGAGGGCACAGCCTCAGAATTAAAGGACACTCTGTTTCTATGTTTCTATGAGATGAGGAGGAATTTCTCTAAGAAGGTGATGAATCTGTGGAATTCATTGCCATAGAAGGCTGTGGGGGCCATCAATGGATATTTTTAAGGCAGAAATAGATAGATTGTTGATTAATAAGGGTGTCAAAGGTGATGGGGAGAAGGCAGGAGAATGGGGTTGAGAGGGAAAGATAGATCAGCCATGATTGAATGGTGGGGTAGATTTGATAGGCCAAATGGCCTAATTCCGCTCCTATCCCTTATGAACTTACCTTGACATGTATATGGAGAGATTAAACATTTGAAAGGCCTCCACCAGGATTATGATCATGCTGCCCTACACAGGCTGACCACGACCTTATCAATTTACTCTCCCGGTCAAGACTGCAGGTGGAAATCATGCACATACAATCCACCACCTATCAGCATTTGCTCCTCTACTCTGTTGCCTGCAGCCAAGTTCACAATGTGGCTCTGAAAGCAGGCCAGTCTGGATAGCCCTATCAGAGTTCCCGAAAGTGGTTGGTGAGCAGGAAGTATCGTATAGACGTTCTAGCCTTAGAGGGAGTACAGAGAAGGTTCACCAGATTGATCCCTGGGATGGCAGGACCTTCATATGAAGAAAGACTGGATAGACTCGGCTTGTACTCGCTGGAATTTAGAAGAGTGAGGGGGGATCTTATAGAAACATATAAAATTCTTAAGGGGTTGGAGAGGCTAGATGCGGGAAGATTGTTCCCGATGTTGGGGAAGTCCAGAACCAGGGGTCACAGCTTAAGGATAAGGGGAAGTCTTTTAGGACCGAGATGAAAACGTTTTTTTTTCACACAGAGAGTGGTGAATCTGTGGAATTCTCTGCCACAGAAGGTAGTTGAGGCCAGTTCATTGACTATATTTAAGAGGCAGTTAGATGTGGCCCTTGCACGGTAGCGCAGCGGTAGAGTTGCTGCTTTACAGCGAATGCAGCGCCGGAGACACAGGTTCGATCCTGACTACGGGTGCTGCACTGTAAGGAGTTTGTACGTTCTCCCCGTGACCTGCGTGGGTTTTCTCCGAGATCTTCGGTTTCCTCCCACACTCCAAAGACGTACAGGTATGTAGGTTAATTGGCTGGGTAAATGTAAAAATTGTCCCTAGTGGGTGTAGGATAGTGTTAATGTACGGGGATCACTGGGCGGCACGGACTTGGAGGGCCGAAAAGGCCTGTTTCCGGCTGTAGATATATGATGATATGGTATGGAGAGAAGGCAGGTACAGGATACTGAGTTGGATGATCAGCCATGATCATATTGAATGGCGGTGCGTACAGGCTCGAAGGGGCGAATGGCCTACTCCTGCACCTATTTTCTATGTTTCTATGTTGCTATGTGTAACAACCCTTTTTTAGGTTTTCATGACAATCCACTGTTTGCTTATTGGTGTTTCAATATTGCTAAATGGTACCGCGTCATCCATTCGATTGAGCAGGAAGGAACTGCAGATGCTGGTTGGCACCGAAGATAGACACAAAATGCTGGAGTAACTCAGCGGGACGGGCAGCATCTCTGGAGAGAAGGAACGGGTGACGTTTCGGGTCGAGACCCTTCTTCAGTCTGGATTCGTTACCCATTCCTTCTATCCAGAGATGCTGCCTGACCCGCTGAGTTTCTCCAGCATTTTATGTCTACCCATTTATTGAATTCTGTTTCCCAATGTGACACAGTGGGATTGAACACAAGCACTAAAGTCATCAGCCCAGCACCAAGACTATCAGCCTCTCGTAGTGCATGCCGCAGTGATGGCTTTGCACCTTCAAGCAATGCTGTGGGCTACCCATTTGTTCACTGTCAGCATCCTCTCCAGCCCAACTTGTTTCATTCCGACAAGAAGACCAGTCTGGATGCGCACGGCGGCACGGTGGCACAGCGGTAGAGTTGCTGCCTCACAGCGCCAGAGACCCGGGCTCGATTCTGACTACGGGTGCTGTCTGTACGGAGTTTGTACGTTCGTGGGTTTGACCTGCGTGGGTTTTCCACGGATGCTCCGGTTTCCCCCCATACTCCAAAGCCATGCAGGTTTGTAGTTTAATTGACTTCGGTAAGAATTGTAAATTGTCCCTAGTATGTAGTAAATTGTTAGTGTACGGGGATCGTTGGTCGGCGCGGACTCAGTGGGCCAAAGGGACTATTTCCATGCTTATTTCTAAACTAAACTAGGGCACAAAGTGTCATAGAGTCATACAGTGTGGAAACAAGCCCTTCGGCCCAACTTGCTCACACCGACCATGCCCATCTACACTAGTCCCCCTTGCCTGCGTTTGGCCCATATCCCTCCAAATCTGTCGTATCCATGTACCTGTCTGTTTCTTAAACGTTGCGATAGTCCCTTCCTCCACTACCTCCTCCGGCAGTTTGTTCCATACACCCACTACCCTTTGCGTGAAAAGGTTTCTATAACAACTTCCCCCTTCACCTTAAACCTATGTCCTCTGGTTCTCGATTCCCCCACTCTGGGCAAGAGGCTTTGTGCGTCCACCCGATCTGTCCACTCTGGAGATACTCAGTGCGTCAGGCATCATCACTGGAGAACGTGGACAGGGATACTTCACTCCTTTTGTTTAGAGATACAGCGCGGAAACACAAACAGGACCTTTCGGCCCACCAGGTCCGCGCCGACCAGCGATCCCCGCACTATCCTACACACACTAGGGACAATTTTGTTATATTTACCAAGCCAATCAACCTACAAACCTGCACGTCTTTGGAGTGTGGGAGGAAACCGAAGATCTCGGGGAAAACCCACGCAGGTCACGGGAGAGAACGTACAAACTCCGTACAGACGGCGCCCGTAGTCGGGATCGAACCCGCGTCTCGGGCACTGCATTCGCTGTAAGGCAGCGACTCTACCGCTGCGCCACCGTGACCGCCCAAGACCCGCCTTAGAGTTGCCGCCTTACAGCGAATGCAGCGCCGGAGACTCAGGTTCGATCCTAACTACGGGCGCCGTCTGTACGGAGTTTGTACGTTCTCCCCGTGACCTGCGTGGGTTTTCTCTGAGATCTTCGGTTTCCTCCCACACTCCAAAGACGCGCAGGTATGTAGGTTAATTGACTGGGTAAATGTTAAAAAAAATAAAATTGTCCCTAGTGTGTGTAGGATAGTGTTAATGTGCGTGGACCGCTGGGCGGCGCGGACTCGGTGGGCCGAAGGGCCTGTTTCCGCGCTGTATCTCTAAATCTAAAAAATCTAAAAAATCAAAGTGAATAGCGCGGGCTATTCAGTGCCTGAAGACAGGGCGGGCAGGCTGGCTTTATCCCATGCTCGTTCACCTTGGTTGCCAGGGCGATGACTTTCCCCGCTGTCACTAGGTAGGTGACATCAATAACTGAGCAGGTCAAAGCCCCCGGAGAGGGCTGTGAACTTCGGGAGCGAGTAAGTCACCAGTATAGACCCGCGACAGAAACAACAAATCAGCAACACACCGCCACCAGTTACTGACTGTTCCGGATCTGTAACTAATTCACTCCCCTTACAATGTCACTCGGCAAACCCTCCTCCATGCATTGTGTCACTGGAAATATCTGTCTTGGGATTAATCCAGCTCGCTCATTCCGATGAGTGATGTCATTTGAGATAGTTTTATTCCCAAAGCTGCAGATTGTAAATATGATATTAATAAATGCACGAGGAATTCAGCAGTGACTGCTTCATTGCCATAGGGTGCGGCTGTTCCCAAAGCAGAGATGCACTTTGGAGACTCACTGTGATGGATGTTTCTTTTTGTTTTGTGTTTTGTGTTGGTTGGGGTTGTGTAATTTGCTTATTTTATTGCTCTTATTGTTGGACTGTGGGTGACGAAATCTCGTCCAAAAGACTTGTTTTTTGGATGACAAATAAAGGTAATTCTGATTCTTTGGAGAATGCTGCTGGGCACACAAGAGTGAAAGTGCACGTTGATACAGCAGCTAGACAAAGAACAACTTGTGTGGAGAGTTAATACTGGGCATAGTCAACTTGAACTTGCTTCTGTGCAGCAAGATCCTCTGTAACTCTGAGATTAATAACTGAGTGGCGCAGAGCCAACACCGAAAACGGAGCGGTGATCACAGACCCCAGAGTGAAACCACCGGGATCTGACCATCGCAGGCAATGGCTAACCCTGAACAGGATCCACACCGTCCATGCAAGAACAGCCCATCACCTGCACAAGTGGGGGGGTGACAGACAGACAGCTCTGCTTGCGACTGCGGATATCCAGACCAGACCATCCCACACCAGACCAGACCAGACCGCTCACTGAGGCTCATCCCTGGTGGCATCAAGGCCATCACCCAGCAACTGATGCTGCCCTGGCCTGGATGTCCACCCTTGACCTACAACTTTAGGCTGCACACGCCACACGCAAGAAGAAGAAGTATAACTTCCCTTCTTTGTGTTTAACTATTGGCTGTCTGTTCCACGAGATATAGCCTGCAACGTCGTTCAAAGCCACAGTAAGATTCTAGCGTTACATAGCAATTAGCAGCCACACAACAGAGGGGAAATGATAAAAGAGTTGACTGGTGCCACAGCAGAGCAGGATTAATGCAGTGCAGGGTTAGGATTCCACGAGTAACATGATAATTAAACTAGGGCTAAACCCGACTGATGTACTAGTCCGTCTTATACGAAAATAACTGCAGATGCTGGTACAAATCGAAGGTATTTATTCACAAAATGCTGGAGTAACTAAGCGGGTCAGGCAGCATCTCAGGAGAGAAGGAATGGGCAACGTTTCGGGTCGAGACCCTTCTTAGTCTGTCTTATTCTGTTTGGTGCAGATTTCACAACAGAAAACTAGATGAACTAAATAATCACACTGCACGCATTGCACAAGTGTCTGCCATTTGGCTGAGAAACAAAACAAAAAATATTTAGACTGATCCTACTTTGCAGTCCTTGGCAAAGCACACGGTGGGATATGGCACATCTCAAGTACTTTGTGATCACAGGAGGGGGGTTGCTTCCAGCACCCTCTGAGGGAGTAACTTTCACACCACAACACTCTCCGAGTGAAAACAAAATCCTAATTGCCCTTGAACCTTACCGATTAGATTCAGTTTATATCGTCTGGTAATTGAACTCCCTCTGCCCAGGCAAATCAGTCTTCTTGTTCACTCTAACAGACTTATCACAATTTCATTTACCTCGATTATGTTTCCCTTCTGTCTCCTTTGATCTGAAGGACAAAATTCCCAGACTGGCTCATTTCTCTTGGAACATCGAACGTCTGAAGAAGGGTCTCGACCCGAAAACATCACCCGTTCCTTCTCTCCAGAGATGCTGCCTGTCCAGCTGAGTTACTCCAGCTTTTTGTGTCTACCTTCTATGGCACAGTTCCTTCGGCCCACAATGTCTGTGCCGAACATGATGCCAAGCTAAACTAATCGTATCTGCCTGTACCTGATCCAAATCCCTCCATTTGCTGCGTATCCACATGCCTATCCAAAAGCCACATAAACGTCACTGTGGTATCTGCCTCCACCACCACCACCCCTGGCAGCGCGTCCCAGGCCCCCACCGCCCTTGCGATTAGTACGGGTGTCAGGGGTTATGGGGAGAAGGAAGGAGAATGGGGTTAGGAGGGAGAGATAGTGTAAGAACCATAACTGCAGATGCTGGTACAAATCGAAGGTATTTATTCACAAAATGCTGGAGTAACTCAGCGGGTCAGGCAGCATCTCAGGAGAGAAGGAATGGGTGACGTTTCGGGTCAAGACCCTTCTTCGGACTGATGTCAGGGGGGCGGGACAAAGGAAGGATATAGGTGGAGACAGGAAGATAGAGGGAGATCTGGGAAGGGGGAGGGGAAGAGAGGGACAGAGGAACTATCTAAAGTTGGAGAAGTCAATGTTCATACCGCTGGGCTGCAAGCTGCCCAGGCGAAATATGAGGTGCTGTTCCTCCAATTTCCGATGGGCCTCAATTTGCGGTGGGCCTCACTATGGCACTGGAGGAGGCCCATGACAGAAAGGTCAGACTGGGAGCGGGAGGGGGAGTTGAAGTGCTCAGCCACCGGGAGATCAGGTTGGTTAAGGCGGACTGAGATGCTGCCTGACCTGCTGAGTTACTGCAGCATTTTGTGAATGCATACCTGTATGTCTTTGGAATGTGGGAGGAAACCAGAGCACCCTGAAAAAACACACAGGGTCACGGGGAGAGCGTGCAAACTCCGTGCTGACAGCACCTGTAGTCAGGATCGAAACGTTGGTGCTGTGAAACAGAAGCTCTACCTCTGCACCACCTTGCTGCCCCAGCTCTAACAGGATCAACCTGCTGATGGGTTGCCCTAATCTCAGACCTCAACTCCCTGTGCCAGACTGAGGGAATGCTGCACTGTCCGAGGTGAGTTATCAAAAGATACACGGAATTCCATATTGGCTCATCTGGTGGATGGCAAGAGAAATTATCTACTTGATACGGCAATATGAAATTCAAAGATTGACACAAAATGCTGGAGTAACTCAGCAGGACAGGCAGCATCTCTGGAGGGAAGGAATGGGTGACATTCCGGGTCGAGACCCTTCTTCAGACGGATGTATTCAAGCGAGAGTTAGATATAGCTCATCGGCCTAACGGAATCAAGGGAAATGGGGAGAAACCAGGAACGGGGCACTGATTTTGGATGATCAGTCAAGATCATATTGAATGGTGCTGGCTCGAAGGGCCGAATAGAAACATAGAAAAATAGCCCATTCCGCCCTTCAAGCAAGCCATTCAATATGATCATGGCTGATCATCCAAAATCAGTACCCCGTTCCTGCTTTTTCCCCATATCCCTTGATTCCTAAGGGCTAAATCTAACTCTCTCTTGTAAACATCCATTTGGCCTCCGCCCCTTATTCTTAAACTGTGACTCCCTACTCCTCCAGCACCTATTTTCTATGCTTCCATAACCCGAAACGTCACCCATTCCTTCTCTCCAGAGATGCTGCCTGTCCCGCTGAGTTGCTCCAGCATTTTGTGTTTATCTTCGATATAAACCAGCATCTGCAGTTCCTTCCTGAAATTCAAAGATCTGGGAGGATCTTCTGACTGTTCCAGGATAATAATTACTCTTCAAACAATGACTAGGAAGTGGTTAGATGAGATGCCCTCCCGCCCAGCAAGGTAGGAATACAATGTCTACTAACCTCCGACAAATTATTTGATATTACACTGTCCCATATATCACATTTAATGTTCCAATGTGCAGAACATTCTTGGGTTTATCAGTTAATGTTCTATTCATCATAAAACTCCCACATGTAGCAAAAAACAAAGAGCTGGGGGAAGTCAGCAGGTTAGGCAGCATCTGTGGAGGGAATAGACTGACAGAGTTTTGGATTGGTTTGGGACCTATCTTCAGACTTCGATGTCTGTAGAAGGGTCCTAACTCGAAACATCGTCTGCCACAAATGCTGCCTGACCAGCTGAGTTCCTACACCACTTTGGTTTTTATTTAAGATGACAACATCTGCAGTCTCTTATGTTCCCATAATGGCTAAGGATCCACCTGCTAGGCTGATTTGGAAGGTTAGATTGCTTGGGACCCTGGGAGAGGTAACCAAACGGGTAGAGAATATAGACACAAAAAGCTGGAGTAACTCAGCAGGACAGGCAGCATCTCTGGAGAGAAGGAATGGGTGATCTTTCAGGTCGAGACCCTTCCTCAGGCTGCAGCTGTAAAAACATTTGCAAAGTCACCACCCAGAACAAAGCAACCACTCGGCTCACATTCCATTGACCATATAATCACTGTCTTCACTGCCAGATCACGGTGGCTGTCGTGTATACATTTATAAAAAGCTGAATCAGAATGATTATGGCACGCAAGGCAGCTATTTGTACCGTCAAATCTTAATTAGACAATAGACAATAGGTGCAGGAGTAGGCCATTCAGCCCTTCGAGCCAGCACCGCCATTAGCTTTATCTAAGAACAATCTAGCTCTTCTTTCCACCTTTCTCAGTCAGGCAATTTTTCCCTTTCAAATAAATGCAATGGTAATGTTACTGTCTTACAGCATTAGAGACCGGGAATTCAATCCCGACCACGGGGGTTGTCTGGACAGATGCTCTACGTTCTCTCCGTGACCCTGTGGATTTTCTCTGAGATCTTCGGTTTCCTCACACACTCCAAAGACATGCAGGTTTGTAGATTCATTGTCTTGGTATAAATGTAAATTGTCCCGTGTGCGTGTAGGATAGGGCGGAACGGTGGCGCAGCGGTAGAGTTGCCGCCTTACAGCGAATGCAGCGCCGGAGACCCAGGTTCGACCTTGACTACGGGCGCCGTCTGTACGGAGTTTGTACGTTCTCCCCGTGACCTGCGTGGGTTTTCTCCGAGATCTTCGGTTTCCTCCCACACTCCACAGACGTACAGGTATGTAGGTTAATTGGCTGGGCAAATGTTTTTTTTTTAAATTGTCCCTAGTGTGTGTAGGATAGTGTTAATGTGCTGGGATCGCTGGGCTGCGTGGACTCGGAGGGCCGAAGGGCCTGTTTCCGCACTGTATCTCTAAATCTAAATCTAAATGTACGGGGGTCGCTGGTCGGTGCGGACCCGGTGGGCCGAAGGGCCTGTCCCCGTGCTGTATCTCTACACTAAACTAAACTAAACTAAACTAAACTATTTAGCCATCTCCTTTTCAATTCAATCTATCTCAAGGGTACTTTATTGACCAATCTACCTAGGTACAGTGAAATTCCTTTATTGCACACAGTTCAGTAAAAATCTTTAAACTTTGGTTCACTTTAGAGATACAGCGTGGAAACAGGCCCTCTGGCCCAGCGAGTCCGTGCTGTCCAAAGATCACACTGATCACCACAGCACTTGGCAGAAATCAATTAACCTACAAACCTGAGGTAGACACAAAATGCTGGAGTAACTCAGCGGGTCAGGCAGCAACTCGGGAGAGAAGGAATGGGTGACGTTTCGGGTCGAGACTGAAGGTCTGAAGAAGGGTCTCGACCCAAAACGTCACCCATTCCTTCTCTCCCGAGATGCTGCCTGACCCGCTGAGTTACTCCAGCATATTGTGTCTACCTTCGGTTTAAACCAGCATCTGCTGTTCTTTCCTACACAACCTACAAACCTGTACGTCTTTGGAGTGTGGGAGGAAACCAGAGGATCCAAAGAAAACCCACGCGGTCACAGGGAGAACATACAAATTCCGTACAGACAGTACCCGTAGTCATGATCAAACCAAGGTCTCCCACGTTGTAAGGCTTTGGTCAATGAACAAAAAGGATGTTTGAAGATTAAGATCTCAAACTTGGCATAGAATTCATGGTCTTCAAGGTGATCCTAGTTGCTTCTGGGACCTGGACTACTTGCAGGATTTTGTGAATGGCTGTAAAATATATTATTGGATACAGCCCCATACATTATGCATCATTAGTTGATGCATTGATCTTTTAGAGGTGTACAAAATCATGAGAGGAATAGATCGGGTGGACACACAGTCTTCTACCCAGAGGAGGGGAATTGAGAACCAGAGGACATGGGTTTACATTCAGGGATGATAGATTTAATAGGAACCTGAGGGGTAACTTCCTCACACAAAAGGGTGGTGGGTGTATGGAACGAGCTGCCGGAGGAAGTAGATAAGGCAGGTACGATCGCAACGTTTAAGAGGCATTTAGACAGGTAAGTGGATCGGATAGGTTTAGAGGGATATGGGCCAAACGCAGGCAGATTTTAGATTTTTAGATTTTAGATTTAGAGATACAGTGCGGAAACAGGCCCTTCGGCCCACCGAGTCCGCGCCGCCCAGCGATCCCCGCACATTAACACTATCCTACACACACTAGGGACAAGTTTTACATTTGCCCAGTCAATTAACCTACAAACCTGTACGTCTTTGGAGTGTGGGAGGAAACCAAAGATCTTGGAGAAAACCCACGCAGGTCACGGGGAGAACGTACAAACTCCGTACAGGCGGCGCCCGTAGTCAGGATCGAACCTGAGTCTCCGGCGCTGCATTCGCTGTAAGGCAGCAACTCTACCGCTGTGCCACCGTGCCGCCCGTGCCAGATGGGACTAGTGTAGGTGGGGCATGTTGTCAGCATGGGCAAATTGGGCCGAATGGTCTGTTTCCGCAGTGTATGCACTCCTATGACTCGTGGATATAGGTTTCCCCAATACAGCACCCAATGTATTATCGGGTATAATATCATTGGGTAGACACAAAATGTGTAACTCAGCGGGTCAGGCAGCATCTCGGGAGAGAAGGAATGGATGACGTTTCAGGTCGAGACCCTTCTTCAGACTGATGTCAGGGGAGGGGGTAGGTCCCGCATGGGACAAACAGAGTTTGTACGTTCTCCCTGTGACCGCGTGGGTTTTCTCCAAGATCTTCGGTTTCCTCCCACACTACCAAGGACGCACAAGTTTGTAGGTTAATTGGCTTGGAATAAGTGTAAATTGTCCCTGGGATAGAGTTCGTGTGCGGGGATCGCTGGCCGGCGTGGACCCGGTGGCCAAAGGGCCTGTTTTCGCGCTGTATCTCTAAACTAAACTACATTAACAGCTCTGCTGAGGGTCCGGGAGTTTTCATTCACAAATTGCTCTGACTTGCACCAACCTATTTAAACAAAATCAAAGTCCAATTAAAGACGAAATGTGAATATAAAACATCTGAGCTTGCAGAGCAGGACAAGGGGGCTTATTGTGCTCTGTGATGGGGGGTGGGGGCCTGAGATTGAGTCATGCATTCCAACACAGCGGAAGGACCAGGGTTGATGCCGACTGCATAAGACTCCTGCCATTATGCCAAGGGAAGTGATAATAAACCTACATACAACCAAGTAGCCTGGCCTCTTGATCTACAGCCAAGCTCTATTACATAGAGTCATTCAGCAAAGAGGAGGGAGAGAGAGAGAGAGAGAGAGGGGGAGAGAGAGAGGGAGAGAGGGGGAGAGAGGGAGAGAGGGGGAGAGAGAGAGAGAGAGAGAGAGAGAGAGAGAGAGAAAGAGACACACACATATGCAGAAAAAAGAGCTTGTTAAAGAGAAAAGAACAAGAAAAAACTGCGAGAGAGGCAGTGAGAATGAGAGGGGGAGAGAGAGAGGGAGAGAGGGAGAAAGAGAGAGAAAGAGACACACACACACATGCAGGAAAAAGAGCTCGAGAAAGAGAAAAGACCAAGAAAAAACTGTGTGAGAAAGAGAGAGGCAGTGAGAGTGAGAGGGGGCAGAGAGAGAGGATGAAAGAAAGAGAGACACACTCATGCAGGAGAAAGAGCTTGAGAAAGAGAAGAGGAACAAGAAAAAGAGTGCGTGAGAGACAGTGAGAGGGGGGGGAGAGATAGAGAGACACACACACCTGGAAAAGAGAGCTTGAGAAAGATAAATGGAGAGAACATGAAAAGAAAGAGAGAGAGAGAGAGAGAGAGAGAGAGAGAGAGAGAGAGAGAGAGAGAGAGAGAGAGAGAGAGAGAGAGAGAGAGAGAGAGAGAGAGAGAGAGAGAGAGAGAGAGAGAGAGAGAGAGAGAGAGAGAGAGAGAGAGAGAGAGAGAGAGAGAGAGAGAGAGAGAGAGAGAGAGAGAGAGAGAGAGAGAGAGAGAGAGAGAGAGAGAGAGAGAGAGAGAGAGAGAGAGAGAGAGAGAGAGAGAGAGAGAGAGAGAGAGACAGACACCTGGAAAAGAGAGCTTGAGAAAGATAAATGGAGAGCACATGAAAAAAAAGTGTGCGAGAGAGAGAAAGAGAGAGAGAGAGAGAGAGAGAGAGAGTCTAAAGAGCTTGAGAAAGAGAAAAGAACAAGTGAGAAAGAGAAAAGAACAAGAAAAAAAGAGTGTGTGTGTGAGAGAGACAGTGAGAGTGAATGGGAAAGAGAGAGAGAGAGAGAGGGAGGAGAGAGATGGGGGAAGGGGGAGAGGGAGCAGAGAGACTGAAGAAGAGAGACAGGAAAGACAACGAAAGAGGGGTCCGAAGGGGAAGAATGCAGGCAGATTATTGTGTGAGGTCAGATGGAGAAGATTGAAAGAAAGGGCCAAAACAAAGATTACTGATTTTTAGCTTTGATAATTGTGCCCATCTCTTGTAGATAACTGCATTCTTCCCCTTCAGCCTACCCCTCTCCTTGTCTCTCCTTCTGTGTCTCCCCCTCTTACGAACCTGAACTATCTCTGATGCAAGGAATAAGTTATTTTATTCCATTCATTAGAAGCTTTACTTGTCACGGATGCTGAGGAAAAAGTCTCTTACGAGGGGTCATCATTCGACTCTCTGAGATTGCCCTGTAGTTGCAAACAGTTCATTCGTCTCCAGGGGACTTCCTCCAGCATCGTAAGATGTTGCAACATGAAGAGGTCACTGTGTCTGTGCTGCCTCTGTGAAAGGGCTAACCAATTAGTCCTGCATCCCCTACTTTACCCACCAAAGGCCTGTAAACATCTCCCCTACTAGTAGTTATTCAACACTCCATTGAAAATCATTACGTAATCTGCTCTCCCTGCCCTTTCAGGCAGCGTGTTCTTCATCACAACAAATCGCTTTGTGTAAAAATGTCTCATCTCTCTCCCTCCTCTCTTCCTCTTTCACTCTCCCTCTCTCTCCCTCCCGCTCTAGCTTCCCTCCTCTCTCTCTCTATCTCTCTTCATCCCTCTATCTTTCCCATGTGTAGGAAAATAGCTGCAGATGCTGGTACAAATCGAAGGTATTTATTCACAAAGTGCTGGAGTAACTCAGCAGGTCAGGCAGCATCTCTGGAGAGAAGGAATGGGTGACGTTTCGGGTCGAGACCCTTCTTCAGACTAATGTCAGAGGGTTGGGACAAAGGAAGGATATAGGTGGATATAGGCGAAAAATGAGGTGCTGTTCCTCTAATTTGTGGTGGGCCTCACTATGACACCGGACAGAAAGGTCAGACTGGGAGTGGGAGGGGGAGTTGAAGTGCTGAGCCATATCTTTCTCATTCTCTCTCTCTCTCCCCTCTCCTTGTCTCCCTCTCTCAGTTCCTCTCCCCCACTCCCTCTCTCTCTCCCCTCTGCACCCCGCTCCCTTCCACCAATTACTTTAGATATTATTTCTGCCTTTTCCAGCACACAGACAAACAGCATATGAGGCAGGTGGTCATAATGTTCTGGCTGATTGGTGACGTGCTGTGGGATCCTCGTCCGGCGCCGCCTGAAATAGGCCGCGGGATTTTCTCTGCCCGGCGGGGGCTCCAATGTCGGGAGCCACGACCGCCCCGACGTGCAGCGGCAGTGTCTTCGCCCGCCCCGGATCGCAGGGCTTGGGTCGGCCCGCTGCGGACCTTTCACCGTCCGGCGCGGCCTGGAACGTGGCAACTACAACAGCCCGACCGCGGGAGAAGACGGCAGGGGAAGAGAAAAGACATTCTGGCCTTCCATCACAGTGAGGAGGTGACTGGAGGAGACTCACTGTGATGGATGTTTCTTTTTTTTGTTTTGTGCTGGTTTGTGATTGTGTGCGTTATTGCTTATTTTTATTGCTCTTATTGTTGGACTGTGGGTGACGAAATCTCATCCAAAAGACTTGGCATTTTAGATTAGAGGGTTCCAATCAATGAATCCAATGCGGCGCCCAAAGGCTTTTCACTGTTCCATGGTACACGTGACAATAAACTAAACTCAATTCACACACAACACAAACCAAGCTGACTGACAGGTGAGAAGCTCGACAGAGGGTGGCACGATGGCGCGGCGGTAGAGTTGCTGCCTCACAGCGCCAGAGCCCCCGGTTCGATCCTGACTATGGGTGCTGTCTGTACAGTCACTCCCTGTGACCATGTGGGTTTTCTCCAGGTGCTCTGGTTTCCTCCCATAACCCAAAGACCCTCCAACGCAGGATTGTAGGTTAATTGGCTTTGATATAAAATTGTTAAATTGTCCCGAGTGTGTAAGATAGTGTTAGTGTACGGGATGATGGCCAGTTGGCGAAGACTCGGTGGGTCGAAGGGCCAGTTTCCACGCTGTATTTCTAAAAATGTAAAATAATTCAGAGAGACGTACAAGCATCACATGGCGTGTCTGCCTCAATAAGGCGAAGGAACTAAAAAGGCTTTAAGAGTACATTAACAAAGAACTTTTTGAAAGTTAAAACTGGCTATTTTCCAATGGGAAATCCTGAAAAAAAACACAGACCTCTGGGAAAACTTTCATCCAGCTATTTCATCACACTAAAACACTTCTGAATGTGTTAATAAGCGATGTGCAGAGGTAAGAATGAGATGGAGCGTTAGTTTATTTTAATAAACAGATGGTTTTATGGCAAATTGCAGGACCTTAGATGAAAAATGTTCTGTCGCACACTATCCCACATATTGCACAGATCAACGGAACTGACTGCTCCTCATGTGATTGATTCCCTGGGAAAGCAAATACTGGACAATCACAATAAGGACAGTTCAGTCTGAAGAAGGGTCTCGACCCGAAACGTCGCCCATTCCTTCTCTCCTGAGATGCTGCCTGACCTGCTGAGTTACTCCAGCATTTTGTGAATAAATACCTTCTGAATGTGTAGATGCTGGTTTATACTGAAGATTTATACAAAGTGCAGGAGTAACTCAGCGGGTCAGGCGTATCTTTGGAGAACATGGATGGGTGATGTTTCGAGTCAGGACCTTTCTTCAATCGAATAGGGAAAGGCCTGGATAGAGTGGATGTGGAGAGGATGTTTCCACTAGTGGGAGAGTCTAGGACCAGAGGTCACAGCCTCAGAATTAAAGGACGTTCCTTTAGGAAGGAGATGAGGAGGAATTTCTTTAGTCTGAGGGTGGTGAATCTGTGGAATTCATTGCCACAGAACGCTGTGGAGGCCAAGTTAATGGATATCTTTTCGGCAGATAGATCGATTCTGGATTAGTACGGGTGTTAGGGGTGATGAGGAGAAGGTAGCAGAATGGGGAAAAGGGGGAAAGATAAATCAGCCATGATTGAATGGAGACTTGATGGGCCGAATGGCCTAATTCTGCTCCTATCAATGAAAATGAACATATGACCTGAAACATCTCCCATCCTTTTTCTACAGAGATGCTGCCTGACCCGCTGTGTTACTCCAGCACTTTGCGTCTATCCAGGACTGTCTGAAAAGCTTGTTCTCCCTCAGTCTTCACTGAAAAATCATGTAAGGACAATCCTAGAAGATACTTTTCATTGAATTATAAAGCACCAAAGAAGGCCATATTACCTAACATCTCTGTGCCAGTGTTTCTCCGCACCTTTCTCTAAACTTTTCGTTAAGCCCATACCAAGTGTGCTATTTACAACTGCAGTAGTCACTTATGAGCTCAGCAGCTGTACTGTGCTGGTAATTACAGTGCCTCTGACAAAGGAAAACATCTTAAGAAGGTGCTTCATAAAAGTATCATGTTACAAAATTTGACACCAACTCACATAAGAAAGTGGGCAGATGACGACAAGTTTGACCAAGATGGAAGTTTGAAGATGCGACCGTGAGAGTAGTAGCAGAGAAGGGTAGTGAGGAAACTCCAAACATTTGTGGCATTTAAGAGCAAAATCATCATATAAAAAACAGGTACGTCTAAGAAGGAACTGCAGATGCTGGTTTAAACCAAAGATAGACACAAAAAGCTGGAGTAACTCAGCGGGTCAGGCAGCATCGCTGGTGAAAAGGAATAGGTGACGTTTCAGGTCCAGACCCTTCTTCAGACTAAGAATCAGGGGAAAGAGAAACAAGAGACACACAAAAGTAACGATGATCAAGGAGACAGGCCGCTGTTAGCTGTGGTCTAGGTGAAAACGAGTTACAGACAATGAGAGTCAACAAGGCGACTTTGAAGCTGGTACAACCACTTGGGTGGGGGAGGTTTCGGAGAGAGAGAGAGAGAGAGGGGATGCAAGAGTAACTTGAAGTTAAAGAAGTCAATGTTCATACTGCTGAGGTGTGAGCTGCCCAAGACAAATATGAGGTGCTGTTCCACCAATTTGCATTTGACCTCACTCTGACAATGGAGAGAGGCCCAGGACAGAAAGGTCAGTGTGGGAATGGGACAGGGAGGTCAAAATTGAAGTAGTTTGGAGATGTAGGGCAGAAGGAGAATAGTGAGACTCTCCCACTAGTGGAAACATCCTCTCCACATCCACTCTATCCAGGCCTTTCACTATTCGATTGAAGAAAGGTCCTGACTCGAAACATCACCCACCCGACTGGCCCGCTGCAGACTGCAGGAGTACGTGCTGAGGGACGCACTGAAGCTTGGTGCAGCCAACGCTAAGGCCCTGTGGGGGAGGACCACAGTCTAGGGTCCTTCCGCTGCTGGACATGGGGGGCAGGGTGTGGTGGAGAGAGACGCCCCTCCAAATAAGGGATACTGGGCGGCACGGTAGCGCAGCGGTAGAGTTGCTGCTTTACAGCGAATGCAGCTCCGGAGACTCAGGTTCGATCCTGACTACGGGTGCTGCACTGTAAGGAGTTTGTACGTTCTCCCCGTGACCTGCGTGGGTTTTCTCCGAGATCTTTGGTTTCCTCCCACACTCCAAAGACGTACAGGTATGTAGGTTAATTGGCTGGGTAAATGTAAAAATTGTCCCTAGTGGGTGTAGGATAGTGTTAATGTACGGGGATCGCTGGGCGGCACGGACTTGGAGGGCCGAAAAGGCCTGTTTCCGGCTGTATATATATGATATGATATGATAAATGTATGTAAATGTCTAAGTGAATGCCTGTATCGAATGTAACCTCCGGAAATGTCGGATGGGCTTGTTAAAAAAAGATGTTTTGTAAATGATATTTATTATTTGAATAAAGTATTTTTTGATATAAAAAAAATAAAATTAAAATAAAAAAAGGAGAATAGTAAACGTTGAGGATCTGAACCTCCCCGACGTGCAGCGGCAGCGTCTTTGCCCGCCCCGGATCGAGGGGCTGGGGTCGGCCCGCTGCGGACCTTTCACCGTCCGGCACGGCCTGGAACGTGGCAACTACAACAGCCTGACCGCGGGAGAAGACGGCAGGGGAAGAGAAAAGACATTCTGGCCTTCCATCACAGTGAGAAGGTGACTGGAGGAGACTCACTGTGATGGATGTTTCTTTTTTTTGTTTTGTGTTGGTTTGTGATTGTGTGCGTTATTGCTTATTTTTATTGCTCTTACTGTTGGACTGTGGGTGACGAAATCTCGTCCAAAAGACTTGTATTTTGGATGACAATAAAGGTTATTCTGATTCTGATTCCGAAGATAAAAAATCAAATCAAGGTACTACTGGACGAGAAGCAAACGTAGGACATTAGACAATAGACAATAGACAATAGGTGCAGGAGGAGGCCATTCAGCCCTTCGAGCCAGCACCGCCATTCAATGCGACCATGGCTGATCACTCTCAATCAGTACCCCGTTCCTGCCTTCTCCCCATACCCCCTCACTCCGCTATCCTTAAGAGCTCTATCCAGCTCTCTCTTGAAAGCATCCAACGAACTGGCCTCCACTGCCTTCTGAGGCAGAGAATTCCACACCTTCACCACTCTCTGACTGAAAAAGTTCTTCCTCATCTCCGTTCTAAATGGCCTACCCCTTATTCTTAAACTGTGGCCCCTTGTTCTGGACTCCCCCGACATTGGGAACATGTTTCCTGCCTCTAATGTGTCCAATCCCCTAATTATCTTATATGTTTCAATAAGATCCCCCCTCATCCTTCTAAATTCCAGTGTATACAAGTCTAATTGCTCCAGCCTTTCAACATACGACAGTCCCGCCATTCCGGGAATTAACCTAGTGAACCTACGCTACACGCCCTCAATAGCAAGAATATCCTTCCTCAAATTTGGAGACCAAAACTGCACACAGTACTCCAGGTGCGGTCTCACCAGGGCCCGGTACAACTGTAGAAGGACCTCTTTGCTCCTATACTCAACTCCTCTTGTTATGAAGGCCAACATTCCATTGGCTTTCTTCACTGCCCGCTGTACCTGCATGCTTCCTTTCAGTGACTGATGCACTAGGACACCCAGATCTCGTTGAACATCCCCTCTTCCTAACTTGACACCATTCAGAAAATAATCTGCCTTTCTATTCTTACTTCCAAAGTGAATAACCTCACACTTATCTACATTAAACTGCATCTGCCATGTATCCGCCCACTCACACAACCTGTCCAAGTCACCCTGCAGCCTTATTGCATCTTCATCACAATTCACACTACCCCCCAGCTTAGTATCATCTGCAAATTTGCTAATGGTACTTTTAATCCCTTCATCTAAGTCATTAATGTATATTGTAAATAGCTGGGGTCCCAGCACCGAACCTTGCAGTACCCCACTGGTCACTGCCTGCCATTCCGAAAGGGACCCATTTATCCCCACTCTTTGCTTTCTGTCTGTCAACCAATTTTCTATCCATGTCAGTACCCTACCCCCAATACCATGTGCTCTAATTTTGCCCACTAATCTCCTATGTGGGACCTTGTTGAAGGGTTGAAGGGTTGAATGGTTGCAACCCAAAACATCACCCATTCCTTCTCTCCAGAGATGCTGTCTGCCCAACTGAGTTATTCCAGCATTTTGTGTCTATCTTCTGTGTAATACAGCTTAGGACATTGAAGACAAGCACAACAGGTGAATAGGATGGTGCAAAATGAGGCAGGGCAGTGGTTGCGGGGCAGCACAGCCAAAGTTGCTGGTAGACAACAGTACACTGCGGCCCACCTATGAACTACTATGTGGAGATGAGGAACGCAGAGCCAGATCTATCTTATTTGTTTGCTTGGGCCTCTGTGTTATAGAGTGATACAGTGTGGAAACAGGCCCTTCGGCCCAACTTGCCCATGTTAATGTCTTGTTTTATTTGCAGTTGTCTTTCTTTTAGAATTATGTGTACTGGCACTCCAGTACCTGTACACCAGGGGTGCCAACTTCCTCACTCTCAAATACGGGACAAGGTGACGTCACCGCCCCGCGCCCCACGTGACCTCACCCAGCCAGCGGCCACGTGCTCCCGCTCCACCAATGGCGGCCGCCCGGGCCAGGAGGCGGGCTGTGTCGGGGAAAAAAACTGCAGATGCGGGTAGACACAAAAAACTGCAGATGCGGGTAGACACAAAAAGCTGGAATAACTCAGCGGGTCAGGCAGCATCTCTGGAGAGGAATGGGTGACGTTTCGGGTCGAAGACCCTTCTTCAGTCTGAAGAAGCTCTCGACCCGAAACGTCACCCATTCCTCTCCAGAGATGCTGCCTGACCCGCTGAGTTACTCCAGCTTTTTGTGTCTACCTAGGAGGCGGCTCGGTGTAAATGTAAAATTGTCCCTAGTGTGTGTAGGTTAGTGTTGGTGTGCGGGGATCGCTGGTCGGCGCAGACTCGGTGGGCCGAAAGGCCTGTTTCTGTGCTGAATCTCTAAACTAAACTGAACCAAGGTGCTACAATCTCTGAGTGGAATTCAAGTTCAATCATTCTGATTCATAGACAATAGTTCACCACCAGCCACAGAGCAAAACTGGCACCTAAATCATCCACTCAAAATATTGCCAAATTTCATTTTTGAACACAGTAGGTTCGAAGCCTTTCAGAAAAACATTTAACAAAGATTAATTTAGCCTAATTCATGCAGATTCATTCCTAATTAATCACAGAAAGAACACAAGAAGAATTTTGGCAGGAACACAAAGTGCTGGAGTAACTCAGAAGGTTAGGCAGCATCTCTGGAGGACATGCATAGGCAATGTTTTGGGTACAGACCGTTCTTTAGACAGATTGTAGTAGGTGGGGGGAGGGGGAAGAAAGCTGAAATAGAGATGGGGACATGGGATAAAACATGATGAGTGATAGGTGGATACAGGGGAAGGGGGTTTTTGAATGGCAGATGGTTGGACAAAGGATGGAGATGAATAGGAGTCAAAAGGACACACAAAGCAGGCAACAGGATACTAGATAAGGGGAGAGAGAGAAGGAGTGAAACAGGAGTCGAAGTGTCAAGCCAGAGGGGGGGATATAGGTAGTAGGAGGCAGCATAGTGGGGCTAATATCCTGGGCATCATTCATTGCTAGAGTGAGGGCGCACATATATTGGAGGAACAGCACCTCACAAGCCTGTATACAATGAACTGCAGATGCTGGTTTACAGAAAAAAGATACAAAGTGCAGGAGTAACTCTGCATCAGACGGCATCTCTGGTGAATTTGGGCAGGTGACGTTTTGGTTTGGGACCGTCCTTTCCACTGATTGTAGAGTGGGGTGGGAGAATAAAGCTGGAAGAAAGGAGGAGCAGGACAAAGCCTGGCAGGTAATAGGTGACAGGGGGAGAGCGGTAGGGGTTTGTAGGCAGATGGTGGACTAAGGCTAGAAATGAAAAAGGCACAAGGTGTGAGACAAAAGGATTGAAGAGTTGCAAATTGTGAAGCTCGAGAAAACAGAAACATAGAAAATAGGTGCCCTTCGAGCCAATATGATCATGGCTGATCATCCAAAATCAGTACCCCATTCCTGCTTTCACCCCATATCCCTTGATTCCCTTAGCCCTAAGAACAAAATCTAACTCTCTCTTGAAAAGGGAATGGAGGTAGGAGGGGAGATGCAGGGGAGAATAAGTGTGCCCCCTCACCTGCCAAGCTTTATCCTGCCCCTCCTTTCTCCCCCCCCCCTACAATCAGTCCAAATAAGGATCCAAAAAAGTCACCTATCCACGTTCTCCAGAGATGCTGCCTGACCCGCTGAGATACTCTAGCACTCTGTGAAACGTCACCTATCCATGTTCCCCCAGAGATGCTGTCTGACCCGCTGAGATACTCTAGCACTCTGTGAAACGTCACCTATCCATGTTCCCCCAGAGATGCTGCCTGACCCGCTGAGATACTCCAGCACTCTGTGAAACGTCACATATCCACGTTCTCCAGAGATGCTGCCTGACCCGCTGAGATACTCCAGCACTCTGTGAAACGTCACCTATCCATGTTCCCCCAGAGATGCTGCCTGACCCGCTGAGTTACTCCAGCACTCTGTGAAACGTCACCTATCCACGTTCTCCAGAGATGCTGCCTGACCCGCTGAGTTACTCCAGCATTCTGTGAAACGTCACCTATCCATGTTCTCCACAGATGCTGCCAGACCCGCGGAGATACTCCAGAACTTTTGTATCTCAGCACTTTAGCTGTCAGTTTGTGCAACCTCCAACTTTTGACCTCAGTTCTTTCACACTGTTTAAGTACCAATCCAATTCCTTTTGACAGTAGACATAAAATGTTGGAGTAATTCGGCGGGTCAGACAGCATCTCTGGAGAAAAAGGATGGGTGACGTTTCGGGTCAGAACCTTTCTTCAGACTGAAAATAAGAAGAAGGGTCCCGACCCGAAACGGCATTCATCTTTTTTCTCCAGGGATGCTGCCTGACCCGCTGAGTTACTCCAACACTTTGCGTCTATCTTCAGTATAAACCAGCATCTGCCGTTCCTTCTAACTCCCTTTGAACGTAACTACAATATCATTGGAGCTAGTGGATTCTTCTCCTTACCTGCCTTCTGGCTCTTTTGCCAATTATCTTAATTATGCCCCCTGGTAGCCAACTCCCCTGCTAGTGTTCACAGTGATTCCTCATTATTAATGCCCCATGATTTTGAACACTTCTATTAAATCTTCCCTTCACCTTTTCTGTTCTGAGATACAAAACGTCTCAAGGTGACTCATGAAAGGTTAGAATAAATAAAAGCCACTGTTATCTTCCCACAGTTGTATCTTGGCCTGTGTAGTATATTCTTATCTGGGCCTCGATAATCGAGTCCGGTGAATGTTACAGATTTTGTGGAACCTTGATCAGGGCTGGTAAGTCTTATTAATTTAATACAGATTGAAATGGAGTGGCACCTGGATGTAAAGTTTTGTGGGGAGAATTGCTTCATTCCTATATACCTAAATTTAAATCCTATTATACACAATAAAGATGAAAGTCCCCTTCAATAAACTGTCATAGAATCTAATTACGGTCAAGTGATTGCAGAAACAGGAACTGCAGATGCTGGATTACACAAAAGGACGCAAAGTGCTGGAATAACTCAGCAGGTCAGGCAGCATCTCTGGAGAACATGATTGCGGCAGAAAAGGAAGAAGGGAATGAGTAAGTTGCAGATGGACACAGAGAGTTTAGTTTAGAGATACAGCACGTAAACAGGCCCTTCGGCCCACCAAGTCTGCGCCGACCAGCGATCCCCACACACTTATACTATCCTACACACGCTAGGGACAATTTACGATTTTACCAAGCCAATTTGCCTTCAAACCTGTATGTCTTTGGAGTTTGGGAGGAAACCCGGAGATCCCGGAGAAAACCCACACAGGTCACGGGAAGAACGTACAAACAGCACCCGGAGTCAGGGTTGAACCCATGTCTCTGGTGCTGTAAGGCAGCAAATCTATCGCAACGCCACTGTGCCCAAAGGAATGGAGAAATTTGTACAAGCAGGGAAAGAAACAGACATGATACACATGAACAAGTACTTTCAAGGTGGCAGCTGTGGCGGATGGAAGAAAAGATCCCTGCCAGTGAACGTGCTCAAGGCAACTGAACCATCCTACCACAACTAGAGCGCAGTCGTGAACTACTATCGACCTCATTGGTGACCCTCGCACTATCTTTGACCGGACTTTACTGGCTTTACCTTGCACTAAATGTTATTCCCTTATCATGTATCTGTACACAGTAAATGGCTCGATTGTAATCATGTGTTGTCTTTCCGCTGACTGGTTAGCACGCAACAAAGGCTTTTCACTGTACCTCGGCACACGTGACAATATACTGAGCTGAACTGCTTGGGGCTTACCTCCCGTGCTCTCGAAGTTGATATGGGTCGGTTGAGGGAGGCGCCCCAGGGCACGGACGCTGAGCGACGGGCGGCGGAGGTGAGGTGTGGGAGCGGGTCGAGTCGGCGGAGTGGGCCGCTGGGGGCCCTGCAGCCGCCTGCCGTTCAAGCAGATCAAGCACCGACCGCTCCAGGTGGCCGGGTGCACGCAAAGGATGCGGCCTGCAGTGGCATGGAGCAGCAGTGGAGGACATTGAAAGATCGCCTGGCCAGGCCAGCCCTTGCAACATCGACCCAGTGCCACCGCCAGGACAACGGGCCTTTATGGCCAAGTTAGTGCAGTTTAGTTTGGAGATACAGCGCAGAAACAGGCCCTTCGGCCCAACAGGTCTACGCCGACCAGCGATCCCAGCACAATAACACTATCCTACACCCACTAGGGACAATTTTTACATTTACCAAGCCAATTAACCTACAACACTCCCTCCCACACTCCAAAGACGTACAGGTTTGTAAGTTAATTGACTGGGTAAAATGTAAAAATTGTCCCTAGTGTGTGTAGGATAGTGTTAGTGTGCGGGGATCGCTGGGCGGCGCGGACTCGGTAGGCCGAAGGGCCTGTTTCCGCGCTGTATCTCTAAAATCTAAAATCTAAATCTAAATCTGCACGTCTTTGGAGTGTGGGAGGAAACCGAAGACCTTGGAGAAAACCCACGCAGGTCACGGGGAGAACGTACAAAATCCGTACAGACGTCACCCGTAGTTGGGATCGAACCCGGGTCTCTGGCGATGCATTCGCTGTAAGGCAGCAACTCTACCGCTGCGTCGCCGTGACCACCCTAAAGTTAAGACTCTACATTTTGTAAAAAATTGGGATTTGAAGCATACACGATGGTGCCTAAAACTCTTGAGTACAGACTCAGTGAGGATCACTATCGTATGCTCTTACATGAAGAATGATTGTGGTTAATGTATTGCAGGATTGTCACTGAACTGCATGCAAAAAAAGAATTTCCCTGTGACAATAAAATACCATTGAACTGTAATGCGCTAAGAGGGTAAGACGGAGTGAGACTACAGCACTGGGAACACACACAAACAGCCAGTAAGGTGCACAAAAGACAGAGGAACACAAACAAGGAGAAAGAAAGAGGATGCATAGAAAAGACCACAGAAAGAAAGAGACAAAAAGAGAAAGGCAAAGGGTGAGAGAAAGCATGAGCGAGAAAGAGAGAAAATAAATAGCAATTTACAGACAGAGTGCAAGGACGACAAAAGATGCATTCACTAACTGAGAGGTAAGGCCTTAAGGCCCAACATTGTACTTTAAATGTTGGAGCACCATAAAACCGCTCAGCGGCAAACAATTATTACAACCTTTGATTTGCTGGATGCAGCACTCTTATCAAGTGTGGGAAACCAGCTCAGAATACCGAGTGGGCGATCACACTCAGTTATTGGCCACACATGCATTGTATGAACACGCATGCAGGCAGTAAACACTGCGAAGAAGGCAAGAGGGCACTTTTTAATTGAGTGCACAGGCAGTGTGTGAGCCGTGATAACCAGTTATTGTCTGTTGAGCCAAGCCAGGTGTCTATGGGTCAGCAGCTAATACTGTTGCCTTTCCCTCCGATTCACTCCCAGCTGTTGATGCCAATATTGAGCCGCCGATAACAAACATTCTCCATGGTTCGACTGGTTTTCAGCTCCATGCAGAACATAGATTCCAGCTGGGAATAGGATGTTAATAAAAGGAATCACAAAGGAGGTTTGTCGCAGGGAGGAACTGCAGATGCTGGATTACACCCATGATAGACACAAAATGCTGGAGAAACTCAGTGGCCCTGCAGCATCTCTGCAGAAATAACATAGATTTAGTGTACAGGTGATCGACGGTCGACGTAGATTTGATGGGCCAAAGCACGTGTTTCCACCCTGTATCTCTACACTCTGAAGATACCATTCAGTACATTCAGTCTGCAAAGGGTTCTTTAGACTTTCTGAAGAAGTCTCGATCCGAAAAACGTCACCTATTCCTTTTCCCCAGAGATGCTGCCTGACCCACTGAGTTACTCCAGCAGTTTGTGTCTAATAAGGGAGATTTGCTGGAAAGGCAACAGGGATAAGGGTTTTCAGTTCTGCGGAAAGACCCGGGGCATTCTCCTTAGAGCGCACGGTGGCGCATCAGTAGAGTTGCTGCCTTACAACGAATGCAGCGCCGGAGACTCAGGTTCGATCCTGACTACCGGTGCCGTCTGTACGGAGTTTGTACGTTCTCCCCGTGACCTGCGTGGGTTTTCTCCGAGATCTTCGGTTTCCTCCCACACTCCAAAGACGTGCAGGTTTGTAGGTTAATTGACTGGGTAAATGTAAAAATTGTCCCTAGTGTGTGTAGGATAGTGTTAATGTGCGGGGATTGCTGGACGGCGCGGACTCGGTGGGCCGAAGGGCCTATTTCCGCGCTGTATCTCTAAATCTAAATCTAAAAAAAGTGCAGAAGGTTAACGTGAGGTGTTTAAAGTCATAGAGCTTTGATGGCAGAGAGAGAAAGTGGGTTCCAGTGGCAGTAGTACCAATAACCAGCCGACACAGTTTAACGTTACTTGACGAAAAGGCTGAAAGGAAAACCATGATTTAAAAAAATATACTCATTTCATTTGCAATCTAGGAGGTGCTACCTGAAAAGGCAATGGATGCAGTTTCAACAGGAATTTTCAAAAGCGGATTCTATTACTTCAGGGGAGAAATATGCAAGGCGACACCAAAAGAGGAAGAGAAAATGGCTCCATCAAAGACCCATCACATAAACGATGGGCCGAATGGCCTCCTTCAATGTTGTTTAAAAAAAAAGGAAATTGGCGCACGTGATGATATTTGCAGAGACTCATTGATTTGAACTGGCCATTGTCACAATTTATACACGGATATGAGAGTTAATCTCCTGTACTTTGATCTTACGTGATCATATCTGCAAAACAAACAGGCTGCCTTCAAAAACAGGCACAATCAAAACCATCCACCCTCCTGGTAAATGGAACTATCTGATCAAAAGAGCTGACGGTAATACAAGCGGGTGATTACTAGTCATGTGGTGTTTAACTGAAATATTTAGAAACATGGAGAAATAGGCGCAGGAGTAGACCATTTGGCCCTTTGAGCCAGCACCACCACTCAATATGATCATGGCTGATCATCTAAAATCAGTTCATGCTTTTCCCCCATATCCCTTGATTCCTTTAGTCCCAAGAGCTAAATCTAACTCTCACTTGAAAACATCCAGTGGAATTGGCCTCCACTGCCTTCTGTGGCAGAGAATTCCACAGCTTCACAACTCTCTGAGCGAAAAAGATTTTCCTCATCTCAGTCCTAAATGGCCTACCCCTTATTCCTAAACTGTGACCCCTGGTTCTGGACTCCCCCAACATCGGGAACATTTTTCCTGCAACTAACAATTGGAAGCAATTGAGTCAGGCTATCCCATCCCATGTACTGAATTGTATCTTTAGAGTTTAGAGATACAGTGTTAAAACACGCACTTTGGCCCATTGAGTCCACGTCGACCATCGATCAACCATACCAATTCCATCTTATCTCACTTGCGTATCCTACATACCAGGGGACAATTTATAGAGGCCAGTTAAACTAGAAATCTGCACATCTTTGGAATGTGGGAGGAAACCCACGCGGTCACAGAGAGAACGTACTAACTCCAAGCACAGAAAGATCCCCATAGTCAGCATTGAACCTGGGTGTCTGGAGCTGTGAGGCAGCAGCTCTAATGCTGAGCCACAGAACTGCTCCGTTTCCTCATCTCCTTTATCCCTCACCCCCTCTCCCAATACTTTACCCTTCCCTCTGCCCACTCTCCCTGCTACAATGGATATGCCGATGGAAGAAGATGCTTAATATGACTGTAATCAATGACACACACACACAGCAGTGCTAGTAAATGCTTAGCGAATACGTTGTAGGTTACCTCATGCTATGAGCACAAATCCCTGACCAACATTCTCAGCATAGTGCTGAAAGACTGATTGCAATTTAAACAATGAGGTAATCGGTAGTATCTGGCCAACATTTATCCCTAAAATAAGCATCACTAAAACAGATAATCTGGTCATTTATCTTAACAGTGTTTGTGGGACTTTGCCCAGTGCATGTTAGCTCTCTTGCTTCACAGGGAGAAAAAACAAAAATAAGTACTTGTGTAGTAACAAGGAACTGCAAATGCTGCTTCACCAAAGAAACACACAAAATGCTGGAGCAACTCAGCGGTTCAGGCAGCATCTCCGGAGAGGCCATCATTTCAAGTCTGAAGAAGTGTCCCGACCCACGGTCGCCAGAGATGCTGCATGACCTGCTGAGTTACTCCAGCATTTTGTGTCCTTCTTTCAAAAATACGTACCTCGCCGACTGATAAATTCTTTAGGGTGTCTAAGTCATGAAATATCTTTACCAGTGCTGCACTTAACAAGAACTTGTTTCACTAAGTGGTATGCTGGGTAGATTCCTTTCAATGGAAAATAAGGTATGTTAATACTTGGGATGGGGGTAGGGGAAGCATTGTTGAAGTTCAAAGCCGTGCAGAACAGATGCAAGGTTTCAGGCATGTCCATTTGTGACAGCCTGTCCAAATGATAACCCTCCCCCAAAGAAGAACCCAGCTTGTCCCCCAGAATTAACCCAGGACTGGTGAGTGACAAGAACTGTTGCAAGGAGATCCATTGACTGTAACTGTAGATCACTGAATGTGTGTTAAGCAGCTTTGGCGAGAGAGGCAATGAGGCTGGGAATGGAATGTGGTATGTGAAAGAGTAAAACTACTATCTCCTTTGCTTCCAAAGTATTTAAAAAGGGTTCATCTCTCTTAACTATTTGCCTTTGTTCCGAGAACTGAAAATATGCAAAGGTGTTTCACGGAGACCTGATTGTTATTAGTACAAATTAACATCAAGCTTCTTATGTGGAGATGACGGCACAACGGTGGACAATGGGCCGATGAATAATGTCTTCCATTGGTCATTGTCAGAACAATCGTGCTTGTATAGTTTAATTTAGTTTAGTTTAGTTTAGAGATACATGACCAACATTCTCAGCATAGTGCTGAAAGACTGATTGCAATTTGAACAATGAGGTAATCGGTAGAACCTGGCCAACATTTATCCCTAAAATAACCATCACTAAAACCGATAATCTGGTCATTTATCTCAACAGTGTTTGTGGGACTTTGCCCAGTGCAAAGTTTAGAAACAGACCCTTCGGCCCGCTGAATCCGCACAGACCGGCAATCCCCACAAGCACGGGGAGCCGCGCCCGTGGCGTGAGTGTCCCGGGGAGCCGTGCCCGTGGCGTGAGTGTCCCGGGGATCCACGCGTGCAGCGTGAGTGTCCCGGGGATCCACGCGTGCGACGTGAGTGTCCTGGGGAGTCGTGCCCGTGGCGTGAGTGTCCCGAGGATCCACCTGTGCGGCGTGAGTGTCCCGGGGATCCACGCGTGCGACGTGAGTGTCCTGGGGAGTCGTGCCCGTGGCGTGAGTGTCCCGGGGAGCCGCGCCCGTGACGTGAGTGTCCCGGGGAGCCGTGCCCGTGGCGTGAGTGTCCCAGGGATCCACGCGTGCGACGTGAGTGTCCCGGGGAGCCGTGCCCGTGGCGTGAGTGTCCCGGGGAGCCGTGCCCGTGGCGTGAGTGTCCCAGGGATCCACGCGTGCGGTGTGAGTGTCCTGGGGAGCCGTGCCCGTGGCGTGAGTGTCCTGGGGAGCCGTGCCCATGGCGTGAGTGTCCCGGGGAACCGCGCCCGTGACGTGAGTGTCCTGGGGAGCCGTGCCCGTGGCGTGAGTGTCCTGGGGAGCCGTGCCCGTGACGTGAGTGTCCTGGGGAGCCGTGCCCATGGCGTGAGTGTCCTGGGGAGCCGTGCCCGTGACGTGAGTGTCCTGGGGAGCCGTGCCCGTGGCGTGAGTGTCCTGGGGAGCCGTGCCCGTGGCGTGAGTGTCCTGGGGAGCCGTGCCCGTGGCGTGAGTGTCCTGGGGAGCCGTGCCCGTGGCGTGAGTGTCCTGGGGAGCCGTGCCCGTGGCATGAGTGTCCTGGGGATCCACGCGTGCGGCGTGAGTGTCCCGGGGATCTACGGTGCGACGTGAGTGTCCCAGGGATCCACGCGTGCGGCGTGAGTGTCCTGGGGAGCCGTGCCCGTGGCGTGAATGTCCTGGGGAGCCGTGCCCGTGGCGTGAGTGTCCTGGGGAGCGGTGCTCGTGGCGTGAGTGTCCCGGGGAGCCGTGCCCGTGGCATGAGTGTCCTGGGGAGCCGTGCCCGTGGCGTGAGTGTCCTGGGGAGCCGTGCCCGTGGCGTGAGTGTCCCGGGGATACACGCCCGTGACGTGAGTGTCCTGGGGAGCCGTGCCCGTGGCGTGAGTGTCCTGGGGAGCCGTGCCCGTGGCGTGAGTGTCCTGGGGAGCCGTGCCCGTGGCGTGAGTGTCCTGGGGATCCACGCGTGCGGCGTGAGTGTCCTGGTGATCCACGCGTGCGGCGTGAGTGTCCCAGGGATCCACGCGTGCGGCGTGAGTGTCCTGGGGAGCCGTGCCCGTGGCGTGTGTGTCCCAGGGATCCACGCGTGCGACGTGAGTGTCCCGGGGAGCCGTGCCCGTGGCGTGAGTGTCCTGTGGATACACGCCCGTGACGTGAGTGTCCTGGGGAGCCGTGCCCGTGGCGTGAGTGTCCTGGGGAGCCGTGCCCGTGGCGTGAGTGTCCTGGGGAGCCGTGCCCGTGGCGTGAGTGTCCCGGGGATACACGCCCGTGACGTGAGTGTCCTGGGGAGCCGTGCCCGTGGCGTGAGTGTCCTGGGGAGCCGTGCCCGTGGCGTGAGTGTCCTGGGGATCCACTCGTGCGGCGTGAGTGTCCTGGGGACCCACGCGTGCGGCGTGAGTGTCCCAGGGATCCACGCGTGCGGCGTGAGTGTCCTGGGGAGCCGTGCCCGTGAGTGTCCCGGGGATCTACACGTGCGACGTGAGTGTCCCGGGGATCCACGCGTGCGGCGTGAGTGTCCTGGGGAGCCGTGCCCGTGAGTGTCCCGGGGATCTACGCGTGCGACGTGAGTGTCCCGGGGAGCCACGCGTGCGACGTGAGTGTCCCTGGGAGCCGTGCCCGTGGCGTGAGTGTCCTGGGGAGCTACACGTGTGACGTGAGTGTCCTGGGGAGCCGTGCCCGTGGCGTGAGTGTCCTGGGGAGCCGTGCCCGTGGCGTGAGTGTCCCGGGGATACACGCCCGTGACGTGAGTGTCCTGGGGAGCCACGCGTGCGGCGTGAGTGTCCTGGGGATCCACGCGTGCGGCGTGAGTGTCCTGGGGATCCACGCGTGCGGCGTGAGTGTCCCAGGGATCCACGCATGCGGCGTGAGTGTCCCTGGGAGCCGTGCCCGTGGCGTGAGTGTCCTGGGGATCCACGCGTGCGACGTGAGTGTCCTGGGGAGCCGTGCCCGTGGCGTGAGTGTCCTGGGGAGCCGTGCCCGTGACGTGAATGTCCTGGGGAGCCGTGCCCGTGACGTGAGTGTCCTGGGGAGCCGTGCCCGTGGCGTGAGTGTCCTGGGGAGCCGTGCCCGTGGCGTGAGTGTCCTGGGGAGCCGTGCCCGTGGCGTGAGTGTCCTGGGGATCCACGCGTGCGACGTGAGTGTCCTGGGGAGCCGTGCCCGTGGCGTGAGTGTCCTGGGGAGCCGTGCCCGTGGCGTGAGTGTCCTGGGGAGCCGTGCCCGCGGCGTGAGTGTCCAGGGGAGCCGTGCCCGCGGCGTGAGTGTCCTGGGGATCCATGCGTGCGACGTGAGTGTCCTGGGGAGCCACGCGTTCGGCGTGAGTGTCCTGGGGAGCCGTGCCCGTGGCGTGAGTGTCCTGGGGAGCCGTGCCCGTGGCATGAGTGTCCTGGGGAGCCGTGCCCGTGGCGTGAGTGTCCTGGGGAGCCGTGCCCGTGGCATGAGTGTCCTGGGGAGCCGTGCCCGTGGCGTGAGTGTCCTGGGGAGCCGTGCCCGTGGCGTGAGTGTCCTGGGGAGCCGTGCCCGCGGCGTGAGTGTCCTGGGGATCCATGCGTGCGACGTGAGTGTCCTGGGGAGCCACGCGTGCGGCGTGAGTGTCCTGGGGAGCCGTGCCCGTGGCGTGAGTGTCCTGGGGAGCCGTGCCCGTGGCATGAGTGTCCTGGGGAGCCGTGCCCGTGGCGTGAGTGTCCTGGGGAGCCGTGCCCGTGGCATGAGTGTCCTGGGGAGCCGTGCCCGTGGCGTGAGTGTCCTGGGGAGCCGTGCCCGTGGCATGAGTGTCCTGGGGAGCCGTGCCCGTGGCGTGAGTGTCCTGGGGAGCCGCGCCCGTGGCGTGAGTGTCCTGGGGAGCCGCGCCCGTGACGTGAGTGTCCTGGGGAGCCGTGCCCGTGGCGTGAGTGTCCTGGGGAGCCGTGCCCGTGGCATGAGTGTCCTGGGGAGCCGTGCCCGTGGCGTGAGTGTCCTGGGGAGCTACACGTGTGACGTGAGTGTCCTGGGGAGCCGTGCCCGTGGCGTGAGTGTCCTGGGGAGCCGTGCCCGTGGCGTGAGTGTCCCGGGGATACACGCCCGTGACGTGAGTGTCCTGGGGAGCCACGCGTGCGGCGTGAGTGTCCTGGGGATCCACGCGTGCGGCGTGAGTGTCCTGGGGATCCACGCGTGCGGCGTGAGTGTCCCAGGGATCCACGCATGCGGCGTGAGTGTCCCTGGGAGCCGTGCCCGTGGCGTGAGTGTCCTGGGGATCCACGCGTGCGACGTGAGTGTCCTGGGGAGCCGTGCCCGTGGCGTGAGTGTCCTGGGGAGCCGTGCCCGTGACGTGAATGTCCTGGGGAGCCGTGCCCGTGACGTGAGTGTCCTGGGGAGCCGTGCCCGTGGCGTGAGTGTCCTGGGGAGCCGTGCCCGTGGCGTGAGTGTCCTGGGGAGCCGTGCCCGTGGCGTGAGTGTCCTGGGGATCCACGCGTGCGACGTGAGTGTCCTGGGGAGCCGTGCCCGTGGCGTGAGTGTCCTGGGGAGCCGTGCCCGTGGCGTGAGTGTCCTGGGGAGCCGTGCCCGCGGCGTGAGTGTCCAGGGGAGCCGTGCCCGCGGCGTGAGTGTCCTGGGGATCCATGCGTGCGACGTGAGTGTCCTGGGGAGCCACGCGTTCGGCGTGAGTGTCCTGGGGAGCCGTGCCCGTGGCGTGAGTGTCCTGGGGAGCCGTGCCCGTGGCATGAGTGTCCTGGGGAGCCGTGCCCGTGGCGTGAGTGTCCTGGGGAGCCGTGCCCGTGGCATGAGTGTCCTGGGGAGCCGTGCCCGTGGCGTGAGTGTCCTGGGGAGCCGTGCCCGTGGCGTGAGTGTCCTGGGGAGCCGTGCCCGCGGCGTGAGTGTCCTGGGGATCCATGCGTGCGACGTGAGTGTCCTGGGGAGCCACGCGTGCGGCGTGAGTGTCCTGGGGAGCCGTGCCCGTGGCGTGAGTGTCCTGGGGAGCCGTGCCCGTGGCATGAGTGTCCTGGGGAGCCGTGCCCGTGGCGTGAGTGTCCTGGGGAGCCGTGCCCGTGGCATGAGTGTCCTGGGGAGCCGTGCCCGTGGCGTGAGTGTCCTGGGGAGCCGTGCCCGTGGCATGAGTGTCCTGGGGAGCCGTGCCCGTGGCGTGAGTGTCCTGGGGAGCCGCGCCCGTGGCGTGAGTGTCCTGGGGAGCCGCGCCCGTGACGTGAGTGTCCTGGGGAGCCGTGCCCGTGGCGTGAGTGTCCTGGGGAGCCGTGCCCGTGGCCTGAGTGTCCTGGGGAGCCGTGCCCGTGGCGTGAGTGTCCTGGGGAGCCGTGCCCGTGGCGTGAGTGTCCTGGGGAGCCGTGCCCGCGGCGTGAGTGTCCTGGGGAGCCGTGCCCGCGGCGTGAGTGTCCTGGGGATCCATGTGTGCGACGTGAGTGTCCTGGGGAGCCACGCGTTCGGCGTGAGTGTCCTGGGGAGCCGTGCCCGTGGCGTGAGTGTCCTGGGGAGCCGTGCCCGTGGCATGAGTGTCCTGGGGAGCCGTGCCCGTGGCGTGAGTGTCCTGGGGAGCCGTGCCCGTGGCATGAGTGTCCTGGGGAGCCGTGCCCGTGGCGTGAGTGTCCTGGGGAGCCGTGCCCGTGGCATGAGTGTCCTGGGGAGCCGTGCCCGTGGCGTGAGTGTCCTGGGGAGCCGTGCCCGTGGCGTGAGTGTCCTGGGGAGCCGTGCCCGCGGCGTGAGTGTCCTGGGGATCCATGCGTGCGACGTGAGTGTCCTGGGGAGCCACGCGTGCGGCGTGAGTGTCCTGGGGAGCCGTGCCCGTGGCATGAGTGTCCTGGGGAGCCGTGCCCGTGGCGTGAGTGTCCTGGGGAGCCGTGCCCGTGGCATGAGTGTCCTGGGGAGCCGTGCCCGTGGCATGAGTGTCCTGGGGAGCCGTGCCCGTGGCGTGAGTGTCCTGGGGAGCCGTGCCCGTGGCATGAGTGTCCTGGGGAGCCGTGCCCGTGGCGTGAGTGTCCTGGGGAGCCGCGCCCGTGGCGTGAGTGTCCTGGGGAGCCGCGCCCGTGACGTGAGTGTCCTGGGGAGCCGTGCCCGTGGCGTGAGTGTCCTGGGGAGCCGTGCCCGTGGCATGAGTGTCCTGGGGAGCCGTGCCCGTGGCGTGAGTGTCCTGGGGAGCCGTGCCCGTGGCGTGAGTGTCCTGGGGAGCCGTGCCCGCGGCGTGAGTGTCCTGGGGAGCCGTGCCCGCGGCGTGAGTGTCCTGGGGATCCATGTGTGCGACGTGAGTGTCCTGGGGAGCCACGCGTTCGGCGTGAGTGTCCTGGGGAGCCGTGCCCGTGGCGTGAGTGTCCTGGGGAGCCGTGCCCGTGGCATGAGTGTCCTGGGGAGCCGTGCCCGTGGCGTGAGTGTCCTGGGGAGCCGTGCCCGTGGCATGAGTGTCCTGGGGAGCCGTGCCCGTGGCGTGAGTGTCCTGGGGAGCCGTGCCCGTGGCGTGAGTGTCCTGGGGAGCCGTGCCCGCGGCGTGAGTGTCCTGGGGATCCACGCGTGCGACGTGAGTGTCCTGGGGAGCCACGCGTGCGGCGTGAGTGTCCTGGGGAGCCGTGCCCGTGGCGTGAGTGTCCTGGGGAGCCGTGCCCGTGGCATGAGTGTCCTGGGGAGCCGTGCCCGTGGCGTGAGTGTCCTGGGGAGCCGTGCCCGTGGCATGAGTGTCCTGGGGAGCCGTGCCCGTGGCGTGAGTGTACTGGGGAGCCGTGCCCGTGGCATGAGTGTCCTGGGGAGCCGTGCCCGTGGCGTGAGTGTCCTGGGGAGCCGCGCCCGTGGCGTGAGTGTCCTGGGGAGCCGTGCCCGTGGCATGAGTGTCCTGGGGAGCCGTGCCCGTGGCGTGAGTGTCCTGGGGAGCCGCGCCCGTGGCGTGAGTGTCCTGGGGAGCCGCGCCCGTGACGTGAGTGTCCTGGGGAGCCGCGCCCGTGGCGTGAGTGTCCTGGGGAGCCGTGCCCGTGGCATGAGTGTCCTGGGGAGCCGTGCCCGTGGCGTGAGTGTCCTGGGGAGCCGTGCCCGTGGCATGAGTGTCCTTGGGAGCCTCGTGGGCCCGAATCACCCACCAAACAACCGTGCAGACGACCAGAACAACGACCGAAGACCGGAATGCGCCCGGTAAGCCCGACTTGCCACACAGGCTTCCCAGAGGACTGCGGTGAAGCCTGGCAGCGAGGCCTGTCTGGGCCGTAGGAGCCTCAGCGGTGGCTACAATGAGAGCATCAGCGGCAGCAGCGGGAGCCTCGGCGGCAACATGGGCCTCAGTGGCTGTGGGGCCTCACGGTCGATAAGCGTGAGGGGGGGAGAGGAAGACAATGGGGATCTAGCGGGGGGGGACCACGTGAAGAACCGTCGCGAGGGACGGTGGGAGAACAAAGGGGGACCCGGTGTGAGAACAAAGGGGGACCCGGTGTGCGGGGGGGCACTCTAGTTTAGAATCCTCTGCCCAGGGGATAAGCCTGCGTTAGTTTGTTTGTTTGTTCATTCCGGTGAAGGCTAGATAGAGCTCTTAAGGATAGCGGAGTTAGGGGGTATTGGGAGAGGGTAGGAACAGGGTACTGATTGAGAATGATCAGCCATGATCACATTGAATGGCAGTGCGTACAGGCTCGAAGGGCCGAATGGCCTCCTCCTGCACCTATTGTCTATTGTCTAAGGCGTTGTGCACACAGCAGCCATCCAACAGTTGCTTTTTTTTCTCTTTTTGTTTCCACTTGTAATTTGTTTCCAAGGTGATTTTTGTGTACCTTGTGTGTTGTGACAGTTGGCAGACCAATTTCCCTCCGGGGAAGAATAATGTTTTATCGTATCGTATCGTATCGTTAGCACTGCCTTCCACACACCAGGGACAACATTTATACCCAGCCAATTCACCCACAAACCTGTACGTCTTTGGAGTGTGGGAGGAAACCCGAAGGTCTTGGAGAAATCCCACGCAGATCACGGGGAGAACGAACAAACTCGGTACAGATAGCGCCCGTAGTCAGTGTAAGAAAATAACTGCAGATGCTGGTACAAATCGAAGGTATTTACTCACAAAATGCTGGAGTAACTCAGCGGGTCAGGCAGCATCTCAGGACAGAAGGAATGGGTGACTTTTCGGGTCGAGACCCTTCTTCAGACTGATGTCAGGGGGGCGAGACAAAGGAAGGATATAGGTGGAGACAGGAAGATAGAGGGAGAAATGGGAAGGGGGAGGGGAAGAGAGGGACAGAAAAACTCTAAAGTTGGAGAAGTCAATGTTCATACCACTGGGCTGCAAGCTGCCCGGGCGAAATATGAGGTGCTGTTCCTCCAATTTCCGGTGGTCCTCACTATGGCACTGGAGGAGGCCCATGACAGAAAGGTCAGTCTGGGAGTGGGAGGGGGAGTTGAAGTGCTCGGCCACCGGGAGACCAGTTTGGCCAACGCGGACCGAGCACAGGTGTTGAGCGCCCTTAGTCAGGATCAAGCCCGGGTCTCTGGCGCTGTAAGACAGTAGCTCTATCGCTGCGCCACCGTGCCGTCCGTATAATGAGCCAGCATTACATTTGGAACCCTGAGGAGAGTTCAATAGTCTTGACCTTTAGCTCATGGTCCAAACACACTCATATTCAAACACATACATAGGATTGCCAGGGGCAGACAAATGAGATTCGAGGGAAGGGTTAACTCCCCACCAGACCCAGATTTGCTGCCTTTCACACCCTCACCAGTCAGTCCCCAACTAATACAAAATGAGCAAAAAGTGTTAATTAGCTGCAAATTGCCAAACTCCACACCTCCTTCGCCCTAAAGATGTACCATCTGTGGTTCAACACAGAAGCTCAGGACTGATCCCACTCATATGATATAAGAAAATAACTGCAGATGCTGGTACATATCGAAGGTATTTATTCACAAAATGCTGGAGTAACTCAGCAGGTCAGGCAGCATCTCGGGAGAGAAGGAATGGGTGACGTTTCGGGTCGAGACCCTTCTTCTTGAAGAAGGGTCTCGACCCGAAACGTCACCCATTCCTTCTCTCCTGAGATGCTGCCTGACCCGCTGAGTAACTCCAGCATTTTGTGAATAAATGCAGTTTAGTTGACTTCAGTTTCGAGATACAGCACGGAAACAGGCTCTTTGGCCCACCAAATCCGCGCTGACCAGCGATCCCCGCACATTAACACTATCCTACACAAACTAGGGACAAATTTAAATTTATACCAAGCCAATTAGCCTACACCTGTACGTCTTTATAGTGTGAGAGGAAACCGAAGATCTCGGAGAAAATCCACGCAGGTCACGGGGAGAACGTACAAACTCCGTACAGACGGCACCCGTGGTCATTATGGAACCAGGGTCTCTGGCGTTGTAAGGCAGCAACTCCACCGCTGCGCCACCGTGCCGCACTTCTTTATTTCTACATTCTCCCCCTCTACATGTTCTCTATCACCAACCACCGACAGTCCCGTGGAAATAATCCTCATCCTGAAAATAAGTGCAGAAACTGCTGAAGATTCTCAGTAAGTCAAATAGCATCATTACAGAGCAAAAAAACAGAGTTATCGTCACTGCGATGCTCCAATGCTGACCTCTTGCATAAATAATTTTCCATGCGTCAACACAGATATACATGTGCATGAGATTGCATGTGGGTTGGGAAATATCCTGACTCATAGCTTATTCTTCTGTAAGCACCGCATGTTTTGCTTCAGATATCAATTCTCTGAAGCAGGGTCTTGACCTGAAATAGCACCTATCCATGTTCTCAATAGACAATAGACAATAGGTGCAGGAGGAGGCCATTCGGCCCTTCGAGCCAGCACCGCCATTCAATGTGATCATGGCTGATCATTCTCAATCAGTACCCCGTTCCTGCCTTCTCCCCATACCCCCTGACTCCGCTATCCTTAAGAGCTCTATCTAGCTCTCTCTTGAATGTATTCAGAGAATTGGCCTCCACTGCCTTCTGAGGCAGAGAATTCCACAGATTCACAACTCTCTGACTGAAAAAGGTTTTTTCTCATCAGTTCTAAATGGCCAACCCTTATTCTTAAACTGTGGCCCCTGGTTCTGGACTCCCCCAACATTGGGAACATGTTTCCTGCCTCTAACGTGTCCAACCCCTTAATAATCTTATACGTTCGATAAGATCTCCTCTCATCCTTCTAAATTCCAGTGTATACAAGCCTAGTCGCTCCAGTCTTTCAACATATGACAGTCCCGCCATTCCGGGGATTAACCTAGTAAACCTACGCTGCACGCCCTCAATAGCAAGAATATCCTTCCTCAAATTTGGAGACCAATCTCCAGAGATGTTGCCCAAAGACGCTCAGTTACTCCAGCACTTTGTGTCCTTTTGTGTATTAGCCAACTCCTGAAGTTCCTTGTTTCGACATTTCTCAATTCTCTTAATCCTGGATCAGGGACTGTTGCTCCTCGTTTCTGTTCCTTGGTCGGCTGTTCAAACAATGGGCAGTAATTCTCATCTTCACGCATTCTCAGCTCTCTTCTACCCCGACAATTTGTCTATGCTGACCAAGCAGTCCCATCTACACTAGTCCCACCTGCCCGTGTTTGGCCAATATCCCTCTCAACCTTTCCTGTCCGCATACCTGTCCAAATGTTTTGTTTGGTTTAGTTTAGAGATATAGTGCGGAAACAGGCCCTTCGGCCCACTGAGTCCGTGCCAACCAGCGATCCCCGCAAACTAACACTATCCTACACACACTTGGGACAATTTTACCAAGCCAATTAGTCTACAAACCTGTACATCTTTGGAGTGTGGGAGGAAACCGGAGATCCCGGTGAAAACCCACGCAGGTCACGGGGAGAACGTACAAACTCCGTACAGACAGTGCCCTCAGTCAGGATCGAACCTGAGTCTCCGGCGCTGTGAGGCAGCAACTCTACCGCTGCGCCACCGTGCCGCCCATTTAAATGTATTTTAAATGTTATTATAGTACCGGTTTCAACTACTCTACTGGCAGCTCGTTCCATAAACCCACGACTCTCGGTGTTATAAAATTGTCCATTAGATTCCTATTGAAATCTTCCCCTCTCACGTTACACCTATGTCCTTTGGTTCTTGATTTCCATATTCTGGGGAATAGAATCTGTGCATTCACCTTATCTATTTCCCTCATGATCTTATACAACTCTAAAAGATCATCCCTCATCCTTCTGCAATCCAAGTAATATAGTCCTAGCCTGCCCAACCTCTCCAAGTAACCCAGGCCCTCAAGTCCTGGCAACATCCTCGTAAGTCTTCTCAGCACTTTTTTCAGCTTAACAACATCTTTCCTATAGCAAGGTGACCAAAATGGAATAAAATGCTACAAATGTGGCCTCAACAACATCTTGTACAACTGTAACATAACATCCTGAATACGGGTGCTTGTCTGCACTGAGTTTGTACGCTCTCCCCGTGACCTGCGTGGGTTTTCTCTGAGATCTTTTTTTCCCTCCCACACTCCAAAGACATACAGGTTTGTAGGTTGATTGACTTGGTATAAGTGTAAACTGTCCCTCGTGTGTGTATGGTAGTGTTAGTGTGCGGGGATCGCTGGTCGGTGCAGACTCGGTGGGCCGAAGGGTCTGTTTCCGCGCTGTATCTCTAAACAATACTAATTCTATACTAAATATCCTGACTGATGAAGGCCAGAGTGCCAAAAGCCTTTTTGATTACCATATCGACCACTTTCAAGGAACTATGTACCTGCACTCATGGATCCCTCTGTTCTACAACAATCCCCAGAGCCCTGCCCCTTATTATAGACAATAGACAATAGGTGCAGGAGGAGGCCATTCAGGCCCTTCGAGCCAGCACTGCCATTCAATGTGGCTGATCATTCACAATCAGTACCCCGTTCCTGCCTTCTCCCCATACCCCCTGACTCCGCTATCCTTAAGAGCTCTATCTAGCTCTCTCTTGAATGCATTCAGAGACTTGGCCTCCACTGCCTTATTGTTCCTTTATTAAAATAACCAAGTTGAGTTACTCCTCACTCAGTGCTGCCTGTTGACTCTGACCATGATGATATGGTGTGGGGTTTCGCAATAATCATATTTTTCTTCCAAGAATAGTCCGTCCCTCTTTAAAATTCACCCTCCCATTCCTCCTGTTTCGGAGCTCCATCTTTATCTTGTGCAGTGCAGAAGAAAGTATTCCAGTGAATGTCTTCTAAGAATTGCTTAAGGCGAGCACCTATCATTGAGCCAAGCTCTTTATCAGTAGGCTTCCAGTAAATTTGTTTACATGGAAAGCAAATAACTTGCATCTATTACAGCACCTTGTGTACTCTCCAGACAGCCCCAGCATAAAACAAGCTGTTGCAGGAACACTTTGTCTTTTTGCTCAACATTCAGTCTCATGTCTCCAGACAATCTTATTCGCTTCACAACGAACGAGGCACAATTTATTTTAAATGCAGCTGTTATTGCAACGTAGTCAGTTAAATTGCAGACAAAATAATCTCACAAGTGGCGAGGAAAATGGCATGTTTTAGTGAAGAAACTAGTGAAGAAAGGGTGGCACGGTGGCGCAGCAATAGAGTTGCTGCCTTTCAGCGCTGGAGACCCGGGTTCGATCCCGACTACGGGTGCTGTCTGTACGGAGTTTGCACGTTCTCCCTGTGACCTGCGTGGGGTTTTCTCCGAGATCTTTGGTTTCCTCCCACACTCCAAAGACGTACAGGTTTGTCGGTTAATTGGCTTGGAAAATGTAAAAGTTGTCCCTAGAGTGTGCACGTTAGTGTTAATATGCGAGGATCGCTGGTCTGTGCGGTCCCGGTGGGCCGAAGGGCCTGTTTTCGCGCTGTATCTTTAAACTAAACTAAACTAAACAAGGAACTGCAGATTCTGGTTTACTAAAAGTGCTGGAGCAACTCAGTGAGTCAGCAGCATCTCTGATGAGCATGGATGGGCACTTTCTAATGATGTTGGTTGAAAGGTAAACATTACAATAAGACAACATGGAGAATTCACTTTCAGCAAGGCAACAATTGAGACACAAGAAATTTCAGACACTGACATCGTGAGCAAAATACAAAGGACTCTTCTTCAGACTGATGTTGAACAATATCTCGGTAGGTTTTTTTTAGTTTTTAGACATACAGCTGGGAAACAGGCCCTTCAGTCCACCGAGTCCGCGCTGACCAGTAATCCCTGCACATTAACACTATCCTGCACACATTAGGGACAATTTACAATTATACCAAGCCAATTAGCCTACAAACCAGTACGTCCTGGGAGAGTGGGAGGAAACCGGAGCACCCAGGGAAAACCCACACAGGTCACGGGGAGAACGTACAAACTCCGTACCGACAGCACCCGTAGTTAGAATCAAACCCGGGTCTCTGGCGCTGTAAGGCAGCATCTCTACCGCTGGGCCAGTATTCCGCCCTTTCACCCTGCTACTAGTAGAAACAAGGACCTGCAGATGCCAGTTTACAAATCAAAACTGCTGGAGTAACTCAGCAGGTCCGGCAGATACTCTGGGGAACATGGATGGGTGACGTTTCGAGTCGGGACCCTTCTTCAGACTGACTGACGAGGAGGGGGTGAGGGGGAAAGAAAGATGGAAGAGAGGAGGGGCAGGACAAAGCATGACAGTGATAATCCGAGGTAAAATATCTCATTACTGATCTCAAGGACTGCGCCCAGCCAGCGGCCATGTGCTCCCGCTCCACCAATGGCGGACACCATTGGTGGAGCGGGAGCAGGTGGCCGCTGGCTGGGTGAGGTCACGTGAAATACAGGCTTCAGTTTCTAGAGGCCGACTGACAGTAGAAAGTGCATTGCCAACACTAAAACAGATTGTCTTTACAGTGTAATACTGCCGTTTGGCGCACAGTAATATGGAGGCAACAGGAGATCATGCTGCTGGAATCTTGCCATGCTCAAATGCACCAAGTTTTCAATATCATATTAATAATTACCCTTCAAAACTTCCTTACTGCCTTAGAAGTACTTTCGTGCTGTGCAAGAATTTTCATTTAGTTGTCATTTTAGAGGTGCAGTGCGGAAACAGGCCCTTCGGCCCACCAAGTCCGCGTAGACCACCGAAACCCACATATAGAAACATAGAAAATAGGTGCAGGAGTAGGCCATTCGGCCCTTCGAGCCTGCACCGCCATTCAATATGATCATGGCTGATCATCCAGCTCAGTAGCCTGTACCTGCCTTCTCTCCATACCCCCTGATCCCTTTAGCCACAAGGGCCACATCTAACTCCCTCTTAAATATAGCCAATGAACTGGCCTCAACTACCTTCTGTGGCAGAGAATTCCACAGACTCACCACTCTCTGTGTGAAGAAATGTTTTCTCATCTCGGTCCTAAAAGACTTCTCCCTTATCCTTAAGCTGTGACCCCTGGTTCTGGACTCCCCCAACATCGGGAACAATCTTCCCGCATCTAGCCTCTCCAACCCCTTAAGAATTTTATATGTTTCTATAAGATCTGCCCTCAGTCTTCTAAATTCCAGCGAGTACAAGCCCAGTCTATCCAGTCCTTCCTCATATGAAAGTCCCGCCATCCCAGGGATCAATCTGGTGAACCTTCTTTGTACTCCCTCGAAGGCAAGAACGTCTTTCCTCAGGTTAGGAGACCAAAACTGCACACAATACTCCAGGTGCGGTCTCACCAAGGCCCTGTACAATTGCAGAACCTCCCTGCTCCTAAACTCAAATCCTCTTGCTATGAATGCCAACATACCATACCATTAATACTACCCTACACACATTAAGGACGCTTTTGCACTGACACCAAGTCAATTAACCTACAAACTTGTACGTCTATGGAGTGTGGGAGGAAACCGAAGATCTCAGGGAAAATCCACGCCGGTCAGGGGGAGAGCATACAAACTCTGTACAGACAGCACCCATAGTCAGGATCGAACCCGGGACTCCACCGCAATAGCACCCGTTCCACCAAGATGCTCAATGAAAATGCTAACTTGGCACATTGAAAGTGCATCCTCCATTAAAAACCCAGCATCAACTCACTGAGGTAAACCCTATCTTGGGAGTCCGAAACGGTGGGATTTGAAATCCATTCCCGACAAGGAGAGACGGGAGCATTCTGAAACAGAATTCTGAGCTGATAAGTTCCTAAGACATGGGAGCAGAATTAGTCCATTCAGCCCATCGAGTCTGCTCCGCCATTTGATCATGACTGATCTATTTTACCCTCTCAACCCCATTCTCCTGGCTTCTCCCCATAACTTTTAACACCCTTACGAATTAAGAACAAATCAATCTACGCTTTAAAATACCCAATGAGAGTTGTGAATCTGTGGAATTCTCTGCCTCAGAAGGCAGTGGAGGCCAATTCTCTGAGAGAGCTGGATAGAGCTCTTAAGGATAGCGGAGTCAGGGGGTATGGGGAGAAGGCAGGAACGGGGTACTGATTGAGAATGATCAGCCATGAGCACATTGAATGGCGGTGCTGGCTCGAAGGGCCGAATGGCCTCCTCCTGCACATATTGTCTATTGACTTGGCCTCCACCTTCTGTGCCAATAAATACCACAGATTCACCAGCCTCTGGCTAAAGAAATTCCTCTCCATCTCCATTCTAAAAGTACGTCCAATTATTCTGTAGCTATGCTCTCGACTAGACTCTCTCACTACTGGAAGCAACCTCTCCACGTCCACTCTATCCAGGCCTTTTATTATTCAATAGATTTCAATAAGAGCCCCCCCTCCCCCATCCTTCTAAACTCCAGCGAGTCCAGGCCCTGAGCCATCAAACGGTGTTCCTATGTTCCTGAAGTTCAGCCAAGTCCTCTTATCTGGTAGATGCAGATGGGCTACATGGGCTTTCTCCTCATTTTATGGGTCACAGGAATCCCAAATACCCATCCTGCATATAGGTCTCATTCTGCTGTCATCCATTTTTTTAATATAAAATAATGGCAATGCAACGTTCAAGTAACAGTTAAAACAATGGGCAAGCCTTAGAAAAGCTCAATTGTTTTACAATGTTCTTAGTTTGGTTTAGTTTAGAGAGACGTCGTGGAAACAGGCCTTTCGGCCCACCGAGTCCGCACCAACCAGTGATCCCCGCACATTAACACTACCCTACACACACACTGGGGACAATTATACATGTACACCAAGCCAATTATCCTACAAACCTGTACGTCTTTGGAGTGTGGGAGGAAACCGAAGATCTCGGAGAAAACCCCATGCAGGTCACCACCACACAAGGAAAAGGTTGGATTTCGAATTCTATCTCATGAGTGACCATTACGGACATTTGTGGGTTTGACTCCAGGATAATATTAAGTTTAACTTCAATGCTTTCTGAGGCCAAATAACCCACTGGCACTCAGTGACTCAAGTCTGACTCTTGACAAATTGATGAAAAGGATTAATGTCAGGGAAGAAAATAACAAACGAGAGTGAAAAGATAAATTTGTGTGGGAATAGATATTAAATTGCATGAATATAAATGTTGTACTGACTGCCACTTGCAGCGTCAGGTCTGAGAAAGTGCGCCGCGGGTTTATTTGTCGATTTCCTGATCAATAGTCTTCTCTTCACCAATAGCTAAAGCAAGTTAACGGGTCATTGTTGCATTACAGTTCACTGGTCCAGGTGAGACAGAGGTTCACCTGAACCTCCTCCAACCTCATCTATTGCATCCGCTGCTCCAGATGTCAACTTATTTACATCGGCGAAACCAAGCCTCCTCCAGTGCCATAGTGAGGCCCACCGGAAATTGGAGGAACAGCACCTCAAATTTCGCCTGGGCAGCTTGCAGCCCAGTGGTGTGAACATTGACTTCTCCAACTTTAGATAGTTCCTCTGTCCCTCTCTTCCCTTCCTCCTTCCCAGATCTCCCTCTATCTCCCTGTCTCCACCTATATCCTTCCTTTGTCCCGCCCCCGACATCAGTCTGAAGAAGGGTCTCGACCCGAAACGTCACCCATTCCTTCTCTCCTGAGATGCTGCCTGACCTGCTGAGTTACTCCAGCATTTTGTGAATAAATACCTTCGATTTGTACCAGCATCTACAGTTATTTTCTTATAGGTTCTTTGTACATGGTAGGTTGAAGGGCTTATTTTCACACTGTACGTCTCTAAAACCGAACAAATTGACTTGGTATAGATTTCTGCAACTCATGACTGCAATTTGCTCGGTCTCCAGTTCAGTGCTCTATACAGCCGTACCAATGGACTTTCTGCCAGAGTACTGACACAAGAAGCAGAAGGAATTTTCAAGCATATTGTTTTACATCTGAAATTTTGACTCCGTATGCAACATTTTAAATATGAACAAAACATGGAGGCAGAAATTATAAACTTTATTTCCACATACATAGCGTTCAAACCAGTATTCATCTGTTTCAATCCCTCTCATCTGTTCTGTTTCTGCTGTTACTTGAGAATGTTTAGTTTAGTTTAGAGATACAGCGCAGAAACAGGCCCTTCAGCCCAACGGGTCCACACTGACCAGCGATCCCCGCACACTAACACTATCCTACACACACTAGAAACAATTTACATTTATACCAAACCAATTAACCTACATACATGCAAGTCTTTGGAGTGTGGGAGGAAACCAAAGATCTCAGAGAAAACCCTGCAGGTCATGGGAAGAACGCACAAACTCCGTACAGACGGCGCCCGTTGTCGGGATCGAACCCGGGTCTCCTGCGCTGTAAGGCAGTAGCTCCACCACCACGCCACCGCGCTGTCCTATTGATGTCATGATAAAGGATAGCTCTCTCCGGGCTTCACATCACCAAGTTAATCAAGCAGCCCAAATCCCTTACATCCAACCAGTGTATCATTATTTCACTGTACATTTACATCAGCTTCCGAGCTGATCAGGTAAAAAAGAAATTACAGCACATTTCCCACCAAAGGTCAGGGAGTTTAGAACCAATAAAGTACTTTCGATGCACCATTGCTCTTACTATGACAACCAATCCATGCGCAACAGGATCACAGAAATAGCAATGAGACAATAGATCAATTAATCTGATCTTTAGTAATGGCATTTGAGGGAAAATGCTGGCCTTGTGCAGAAACATAGAAAATAGGTGCAGGAATAGGCCATTCGGCCCTTCCAGCCAGCACCAACATCCAATATGATCATGGCTGATCATCCAAAATCAGTACCCGGTTCCCGCTTTTCCCCCACATCCCTTGATTCCGTTAGCTCAAAGAGCTAAATCTAACTCTCTCTTGAAAACATCCAGTGATTTGGCCTCGGCTACCGTCTGTGGCAGAGAATTCCACAGATTCGCAACTCTCTGGGTGAAAAAGTTCTTCCTCATTTCAGTCCTAAATGGCCGACCCTTATTCTTAAAACTCTGTGACCCCTGGTTCTAGACTCCCCCAACATGGGGAACATTTTCCTTGCATTTAGCCTGTCTAATCCCTTAAGAATTTTATATGTTTCTATAAGATCCATAGACAATAGGTGCAGGAGGAGGCCATTCGGCCCTTCGAGCCATTCAATGTGATCATGGCTGATCATTCTCAATCAGTACCCCTCTCATCCTTCTAAACTCCAGTGAATACAAGCCCAGTCGATCCATTCCTTCATCATATTTCAGTCCCTCCATCCCGGGAATTAACCTGGTGAACCTACGCTGCACTCCCTCAATAGCAAGAATGTCCTTCCTCAAATTAGGAGACCAAAATTGCACACGATACTCCAGTTGCGGTCTCACCAGGGCCCTGTACAACTGCAGTAGGACCTCCTTGCTCCTAAAGAGGGGGAACTCTCTACAAAGTAGTCGCTTTGTCACTGTTTATATCTTCCTTAATTTGTACAAATTAAGCTCACTGTAATGTCTCATCAAAAAAGTGGCACCTCTGAAAGCAGTGCTCCCTCAACACTGGCATCAAGCTGTGCTCGTCGTGTGAAGCTCAGACCTTTCACAGCACTTAAATCATATTTTTGAATAAGCTATGACTTTATTAAACATTAATAAATAAGGGAGATACCTTAGCGGTTCAGGCAACATCTCTGGAGAGAAGGAATCGGTGACGTTTCGGGTCGAGACCCTTCTTCAGACTGAGAGTCAGTCTCTCAGACACTCTCAGTCTGAAGAAAGGTATTGACTAAAAACGTCACCTATTCCCTTTCTCCAGAGATGCTGTCAGTCCCGCTGAGTTACTCCAGCATTTTGTGTCTATCTTTGGTATAAGCCAGCATCTGAAGTTCCTTCCTAAACAAGGGAAATACGTTTCTGGGAGGTGGTTATTGTAAGAAAATAACTGCAGATGCTGGTACAAAACTTAGGCTATATCCTTAGGCTTCAGAGATACAGCCCTTTGGCCCACTGAGTGTGCACCATCCAGCAAACACCCCATACATTAACACTATTCTACACACTAGGGACATTTTCCCATTTTTACCAACGTCAATTAAGCTACAAACATGCACGTCTTTGGAATGTGGGAGGAAATTGGAGTGCCTGTAGAAAATCCATGCGGTCACGGGGAAAACGTACAAACTCCGTAGACAGCACCCGTAGTCAGGATGGAACCGGGCTCTCTGCCGCTGTAAGGCAGCACCTCTACCACTGTGCCTCCCTGCACCCATCGAGTTCCTATGTATCACACGCTACATCTCTGAATTCACCGTCATGCCACAGTTAAAATGAGAGGAGGGTGGGTGCGTGCCTGAGCATGTGTGCGGCTGATTCTGCGTAGCAGTCTGCATATACATGTCCAGACATGTACCTACAATCGTCCCCATACTTTCAAGAGTTTGTACGATTTTGGAAAACAGAATGTCGAGAAAGTGTAGCTAATAAGACTTAGGAGCAGAATTAGGCCCTTCAACCCATCGAGTCTGCTCCACCATTCGATCATGGCTGATCTATTTTTTCCTTCCATCTCCGGTCTCCTGCCTTCTTCCCGTAACCTATGACACCCTTACTAATCAAGAACCTATCAATCTCCACTTTAAAAATATCCAACGACTTGACCTCCACACCCATCCGTGGCAATGAAATTCAACAAATTCACCACCTTCTGGCGAAAGAAATTCCTCCTCATCTCCATTCTAAAGGTACGTCCTTTTAATCGGAGGCTGTGCTCTCTGGTCCTAGACTCTCCCACTAGTGGAAACATCCTCTCCACATCCATTCTATCTAGGTCAGTAGTAATTTGGCTGCGATGCCGAATGACCCATTTCTGCTTTTATTAGATCTGAAGAAGGGCCCAGACCTGAAACGTCGCCTGGCCATGATCTCCAGAAATGCTGAGTTACTCCAGTACTTCGTGTTCTATGCAAGATTATGTATTATTTATGATGTGGGTGTGTGAACACCTGCGTGCCTTTGATGGAAGTAGCTATTCTGATTGGTAAGGTGTAGAACATTAGTCACTCTATGTCTTTCACAGCTCTTCCATTCCTCATGCCCAGAGAAAAGAAACTGCTAGTTTAAATGAGCACTGATTAGTTGAAGCAACATTCACCACTTCCTGTGCCAGGCAGTGCTCTCAATGTATTTGAACGTAAATGAAAAGTCATGACTTAATGGAAACATAATGACAAACAGAGACTTGGAACAATTAAGGGAAGCAATCGTAATGTACTAGTGATGGGGGACAGGGAGAGATTTATTAACACACACAGTCACCACTTAACATTCTGACATCAGAACATTGGGATCCGAGACAAAAACAGGAAATGCTGATGACACTCAGCAGGTCAGGTAGCATCTGTGGCAAGAGAAAACAGATTCAATCAATAACTTTAATCGGTATCAAGTTAGAAATCGAATGTGTTTTAAATTGCGGAGAAGAATGAGGGTTGAAAGAAAGAAATGTCTGTCATCGAGTCATAGAGGCATCCAGCGTAGAAACAGGCCATAGGGAATAGGAGTAGAATTAGGCCATTTGGCCCATCAAGTCTACTGTGCCATTCAATCATGGCTGATCTATCTCTCCCTCCTAACCCCATTCTCCTGCCTTCTCCCCGTAACCTCTAACACCCAAACAATAGACAATAGACAATAGGTGCAGGAGTAGGCCATTCAGCCCTTCGAGCCAGCACCGCCATTCAATGCGATCATGGCTGATCACTCTCAATCAGTACCCCGTTCCTGCCTTCTCCCCATACCCCCTCACTCCGCTATCCTTAAGAGCTCTATCCAGCTCTCTCTTGAAAGCATCCAACGAACTGGCCTCCACTGCCTTCTGAGGCAGAGAATTCCACACCTTCACCACTCTCTGACTGAAAAAGTTCTTCCTCATCTCCGTTCTAAATGGCCTACCCCTTATTCTTAAACTGTGGCCCCTTGTTCTGGACTCCCCCAACATTGGGAACATGTTTCCTGCCTCTAATGTGTCCAATCCCCTAATTATCTTATATGTTTCAATAAGATCCCCCCTCATCCTTCTAAATTCCAGTGTATACAAGCCTAATTGCTCCAGCCTTTCAACATACGACAGTCCCGCCATTCCGGGAATTAACCTAGTGAACCTACGCTGCACGCCCTCAATAGCAAGAATATCCTTCCTCAAATTTGGAGACCAAAACTGCACACAGTACTCCAGGTGCGGTCTCACCAGGGCCCGGTACAACTGTAGAAGGACCTCTTTGCTCCTATACTCAACTCCTCTTGTTACGAAGGCCAACATTCCATTGGCTTTCTTCACTGCCTGCTGTACCTGCATGCTTCCTTTCAGTGACTGATGCACTAGGACACCCAGATCTCGTTGAACATCCCCTCTTCCTAACTTGACACCATTCAGATAATAATCTGCCTTTCTATTCTTACTTCCAAAGTGAATAACCTCACACTTATCTACATTAAACTGCATCTGCCATGTATCCGCCCACTCACACAACCTGTCCAAGTCACCCTGCAGCCTTATTGCATCTTCCTCACAATTCACACTACCCCCCAGCTTAGTATCATCTGCAAATTTGCTAATGGTACTTTTAATCCCTTCATCTAAGTCATTAATGTATATCGTAAATAGCTGGGGTCCCAGCACCGAACCTTGCGGTACCCCACTGGTCACTGCCTGCCATTCCGAAAGGGACCCATTTATCCCCACTCTTTGCTTTCTGTCTGTCAACCAATTTTCTATCCATGTCAGTACCCTACCCCCAATACCATGTGCTCTAATTTTGCCCACTAATCTCCTATGTTGGACCTTGTCGAAGGCTTTCTGAAAGTCGAGATACACCACATCCACCGACTCTCCCCTGTCAATTTTCCTAGTTACATCCTCAAAAAATTCCAGTAGATTTGTCAAGCATGATTTCCCCTTCATAAATCCATGCTGACTCGGAATGATCCTGTTACTGCTATCCAAATGCTCAGCAATTTCGTCTTTTATAATTGACTCCAGCATCTTCCCCACCAGTGATGTCAGACTAACTGGTCTATAATTACCCGTTTTCTCTCTCCCTCCTTTCTTAAAAAGTGGGATAATATTTGCTATCCTCCAATCCACAGGAACTGATCCTGAATCTATAGAACATTGAAAAATGATCTCCAATGCTTCCACTATTTCTAGAGCCACCTCCTTAAGCACCCTGGGATGCAGACCATCAGGCCCTGGTGATTTATCAGCCTTCAGTCCCATCAGTCTACCCAAAACCATTTCCTGCCTAATGTGGATTTCCTTCAGTTCCTCCATCACCCTAGGTTCTCCGGCCCCTAGAACATTTGGGAGATTGTGTGTATCTTCCTCAGTGAAGACAGATCCAAAGTAATGGTTTAACTCGTCTGCCAAACAAATCAAGAATCTATCAATCTCTGCCGTCTGTGGCAAAGAATTCCATAGATTCACCACCGTCTGACTAAACGCTTTGGCCCAACTTGCCCACACCGGCCAACATGTTCCATCTACACTAGTCCCACCTGCCTGCAGGTGTCAGGGGTTATGGGGAGATGGCAGGAGAATGGGATGAAGAGTGGTGATCAACCATGATCGAATGATGGGCTGAATGGCCTAATTCTGCTCCGATCACGTGAACATTTCCTTCTTTCAACCCTAACTCTTCTCTGCAATTTAAAACACATTTGATTTCTTACTTGATATCGATGAAAGGTTATTGATTGGATTTGTTTCTCTCGCCACAAATGCCACCTGACCTGCTGAGTCAAAATGTCAAAAATGCAGACACAAGGAACTGCAGATGTTGGTTTACAAAAAAAAAAGACACAAAGTGCTTGAGTAAGCCGGTGGGTCAGGCAGCATTTTTGGGGAGCTTGGATCAGTGACGTTTCGAGTCGGGACCCTTCTAATTTATGTGCAGCAAGATAGGAGAAACTACGACGTGAGAATGACCTGTTAACTTGCTTTAGGTATTGGTGAAGAAAAGGGCGGCACGGTGGCGCAGCGGTAGAGTTGCTGCCTTACAGCGCTTGCAGCGCCAGAGACCCGGGTTCCATCCTGACTATGGGTGCCGTCTGTACGGAGTTTGTACGTTCTTCCCGAGGGTTTTCTCCGAGATCTTTGGTTTCCTCCCACACTCCAAAGACGTGCAGGTTTGTAGGTTAATCGGCTTGGGTTGTTTTCCTGGTATAAGTGTAAATTGTCCCTAGTGTGTGTAGGGTAGTGTTAATGTGCGGGGATTGGCGCGGACTTGGTGGGCCGAAGGGCCTGTTTCCGCGCTGTATCTCCAAACTAAATTATTGATCAGGAAATCGACAAGAATACCCAGGTACTTTCTCAGAACTGACACTGCAAGTGGCAGTCAGTATTACATTTATACTCGTGCACATTTTTATCTAGTACTCTTTCCTCCCACTCAAATTTATCTTTTCACACTTCAAAGTATCGAGGCCCTTCCTGATTAGTACTGGGCGTCAAGGGTTATGGGGAGAAGGCAGGAGAATGGAGTTGAGAGGGAGAGACAGGTCAGCCATTATTGAGCGGCAGAGTAGACTCTATGGAGCGAATGGCCTAATTCTGCTCCTATGAGTTAAGAACTGAGGTCCAATGTCCAGAAAAGGACACAGGGACACAGTCTGAAGAAGGGTCTCAACCCGAAATGGCACCCATTCCTTCTCTCCAGAGATGTTGCCTGTCCCGCTGAGTTACTCCAGCATTTTGTGTCTATCTCCAGTTTAAACCAGCATCTGCAGTTCTTTCCTACACACAGGGGGTTTGATGCTTTGTCGCAAGCGCTTGGTAGAGTGAAACTCATCGGTTTGCATACAATACACAAGTATGCGAAGAGTTGCCTCGCATGGGGGCCGACAAAGTTACAAATAGTATTCAACATAGTTCCGATGGTCCCTCTTCCTCTTCGTCTCCAAATTTGAGGAGGAATATTCTTGCTATTGAGGGCGTGCAGCGTAGGTTTACTAGGTTAATTCCCGGAATGGCGGGACTGTCGTATGTTGAAAGACTGGAGCGACTAGGCTTGTATACACTGGAATTTAGAAGGATGAGAAGGGATCTTATCGAAACGTATAAGATTATTAAGGGGTTGGACACGTTAGAGGCAGGAAACATGTTCCCAATGTTGGGGAAGTCCAGAACAAGGGGCCACAGTTTAAGAATAAGGGGTAGGCCATTTAGAACGGAGATGAGCAAAAACTGTTTCAGTCAGAGAGTTGTGAATCTGTGGAATTCTCTGCCTCAGAAGGCAGCGGAGGCCAATTCTCTGAATGCATTCAAGAGAGAGCTAGATAGAGCTGTTAAGGATAGTGGAGTCAGGGGGTATGGGGAGAAGGCAGGAATGGGGTACTGATTGAGAATGATCAGCCATGATCACATTGAATGGCGGTGCTGGCTCGAAGGGCCGAATGGCCTCCTCCTGCACCTATTGTCTATTGTCATCCCCCAACCCGTGCTGAGTCCCTCATTGTTCTCGGAGGCCCCTCCACGCCGGGTCCCTCGTTGTTCTCAGCGGCACATCCTCGACCGACCGACCCGCGGCACCAATGCTGGCGGCGGATCTCCGACGGTTTTCAACTCTCTCCGCCTCCCCTCGACTCCGCCCGCCCTCCTCGCCCTCCTCCGGCCCTCCTCTGGCCTCCACCGGCCCTCCTCGCTCACCGCCGGCCCTGCCTCGTCCGGTCTTGATCGGCTCCATGCCGGCGGCAGGGGTCCGCGCCAGCACGGTTACACAGCGCTCACCAGGAGGTCTGCAGTAACTCAGCGGGTCAGGTAGCATCTCTGGAGGACATGGGTAGGTGACGATTCGGGTTCGGGACTCTTTTATGAGGCTGATTGTGAGGGGTGTGGGGAAAGAAAGCTGCAAGAGAGGAGGGCGAGGACAAAGCGCAGCAGGTAATAGGTGAACTCAAGCAAGGGAAATGTCTGTATCAGGATTTTTAGTTTAGTTTAGAGATACAGCGCGGAAACAGGCCCTTCGGCCCACCGAGTCCGCGCCGCCCAACCATCCCCACACATTAACACTATCCTACACACACTAGGGACAATTTTTACTTTTACCAAGCCAATTAACCTACAAACCTGCACGTCTTTGGAGTGTGGGAGGAAACCAAAGATCTCGGAAAAAACCCACGCAGGTCACGGGGAGGAGAGGGTGCTGCACCAATGCAGGAGAGGTTTGGGCCCAACGGGTCCACTTGGTCTAGTCCAAGACAAAAATGCAACCAAGATGGCACCAAAGCCAGGCGACTTCTGGCATGCTGGTCCCACAAGGGGGTCTGCTATCATGCATTACAATCACTCCACTCTTTTAAATCTTTATTTCAACAGCAGCATTTCTCATTAAATGATATACCCTTTATCCCGTATCTCTACGCTGTGGATTGTAATCATGTATTGTCTTTTCATTGACTGGATAGCAAGCAACAAAAAAGCTTCCACTGTACCTCGGTGTACGTGACAATAATGAACTAAACTGAGCTCAAGGAACAGTACTTGACTGGACTTAGAGTCTTCTGAAGGAAGTTCTCAACCCAAAACGTCACCTACTTATTTTCTCCAGAGATGCTGCCTGACCCGTTGAGTTACTCCAGATTTTTAACTCTATCTTCGGTTTGAACCATCATCTGCAGTTCCTTCGTACACGTCAAATTCAACAATTTTGGTTAATTGATCCAAATCAAAGCAGGCCAATGAGGTCAGCTGACATTAACTTATTGTATATATGTTTTATTTCTCGTGTGTTATGCACTGTCAGGATTGCTATTTTAATTTCGTTGTACCTGTTGCAATGACAATAAAGGAATTCTATTCTATTCTATTCTTCTCTCCACAGATGTTCCTGACTTTCCGAGCGTTTCCAACATTCTCTTTTATCTTATATTTCCAGCACCTGCAGTTTTGTCTCATGTAGCTTCACTGTTGTCCCCCCCCCCCCCCCCCCCCTCCTCTCTCCTCTCCGGTTTTCATTTATCTCCCACTTACATCTTTTCCAGACAGATCAGCGGTGATTAACAAGCTTTCGCCACACTCTCTCAGCGGGCACCACCACCAATCACATCATTCAACCTTTCCCACAGCTCCACTCGTTCTCTGCAACTTCAAAGATGTTGATTTCCCAGTTCTGATGAACAATCATAGCCTGAAATATTGGCACTGTTTGTCTCTCCAGAGATGTTATCGGCTGATGCGAGCATTTCCAGTTTTTGCATTTCAGATTTCCAGCGCCTGTGGTTTTTTTCTTTGCTTTCACATGTTGGGAACCGGGGGTTTTATTCTCGCCTTTTACCAAGCCAATTAACCTACAAACCTGTACGTCTTTGGAGTATGGGCGGAAACCGAAGATCTCGGGGAGATCGTACAGACTCCGTACAGACAGCACCCGTAGTTGGGATCTGCAGTTATTATAATTGTTGGCTTTCATTCACAACTAAAACTTCAGACAGATGTTTCTAGTTTTAGTTGTGAATGAAAGCCAACAATTATATTGCTTGATATCTCTAATAATGTTCAGGATTTATAAGAAAATAACTGCAGATGCTGGTACAAATCGAAGGTATTTATTCACAAAATGCTGGAGTAACTCAGCAGGTCAGGCAGCATCTCGGGAGAGAAGGAATGGGTGACGTTTCGGGGTCCAAAACATCACCCATTCCTTCTCTCCTGAGATGCTGCCTGACCTGCTGAGTTACTCCAGCATTTTGTGAATAAATTTTCAGGATTTAGATAATTTCCATTTATCAACCATGTTCTAACTCGCTGCCTTGATGCTGTATAAATCTGAAGACCGCCAACATGCCACGTCTTCATTGATATCAACCTGTGGTAGAAACCTGATGGCCAAACTCTCTGTGTCTGAAGAAGGGTCTCGACCCGAAACATCACCCATTCCTTCTCTCCAGAGATGCTGCCTGACCCGCTGAGTTACTCCAGCACTTTGTGTCTACCGTCTCTGTGACACCTCTCGAGCATCCGAGAAAGGCACATGATTAAGGATAATAGATTTGGCTTTTTACCTCAAGCCCCCACCTCAACACCATTAGGACACTGGAGTTACATGGTGCTGATGTTGGGTGACAATTATTCTTACCTGTCGCGATTGGTTTGCACAAATATTTAGTTTAGTTTCGAGAGACAGCATGGAAGCTGGCCCTTCGGCCAACTGAGTCCACACTGACCAGCGATGACCCGCTCACACACGTTCTATGTAATCCTCCTTTCTCATCCACTCCCTACACATTAGGGGCAATTTACTGATGGCCAATTAACCTACAAACCCAAGTGTCTTTGGGATGTGGGAGGAAACCGGAGCACCCAGAGGAAACCCTCGGGGTCACAGGGAGAATGTGAAAACTCCGCACAGAAAGGTGGGATTAGTGTAGATGGAATATGTTGGCCGGTGTGGGCAGGTTGGGCGGAAGGGCCTGTTTCCACACCATATAACTCTATGACAGCACCCAAGGTCAGGATCGAACCCGTGAAACGGCAGCTCTACCAGCTGCACCAGTGCCACTCACTGCAATGCAAACCTTTCATTAAAGGCAGCATCGCCTGCAGTAGGGTAAAGTAGTCTGCAGCACTAGATGGGTTAGGAACCAGTCTATAGACACAAAATGCTGGAGTCTTCTTATCGTGTCCACACATGCTAGATATTGTATTTCAGCCAAAACTGAACACAACTCTTCTCAAGAGAAGTTCTCCTCCAGTGCCATAGTGAGTCCCACCGGAAATGGGCCTCCTCCAGTGCCATAGTGAGTCTCACCGGAAATTGGAGGAACAGCACCTCATATTTTGCCTGGGCAGCTTGCAGCCCAGCGGTATGAACATTGACTTTAGATAGCTCCTCTGTCCCTCTCTTCCCCTCCCCCTTCCCAGATCTCCCACTGTCTTCCTGTCTCCACCTATATCCTTCCTTTGTCCCGCCCCCCTGACATCAGTCTGAAGAAGGGTCTCGACCCGAAACGTCACCCATTCCTTCTCTCCCGAGATGCTGCCTGACCCGCTGAGTTACTCCAGCATTTTGTGAATAAACAACTCTTAGCAAGATCATTGTTCTCTGTGAGGTCCTCAGCTTTGCGTTCGTGCTCCAATAGTGGACATCTCAATAGGTGCTCCACAGTTTGTGGTTCAGTGCCACATATGCAGATGACGTCTTCAGTGTCTATATATATAACCCCACTTCTTGAGAGTGGCTTTACGACGACCAGTACCCGCACTCAGTCTGCTGAGGCATTTCCATTCAGCCCAGCTTGATTCGCCCCAGGAGGGAGTTCTTCTTTGGCACTCATGGACATGGATGTCGTTGACGGGGAGATTGGCTAGTCTCTCTTCCCATAGTGCAACTCTCTTCCCATAATGCAACTCTAGCTTCGGCATTTGGTTCAACTTCGTTGAGGAAGCTCGGACTTTAGCCGACTCTTTGCGGGTTCATGGCCGAATCGGGCATGTCGTGCATCTGCGGTCTGGCGATGGCGTCTCCACTGCTTGCTGCACTTTGACGAAGGAACTGCAGATGCTGGTTTAAACAGAAGATAGACACAAAATGCTGGAGTAACTCAGCAGGTCAGGCAGCATCTCAGGTGAGAAGGAATGGGCGACGTTTCGGGTCGAGACCCTTCTTCAGACTGACCCGAAACTAAGGTCTCGACCAGAAACGTCGCCCATTCCTTCTCTCCCGAGATGCTGCCTGACCTGCTGAGTTATTCCAGCATTTTGTGAATAAATACCTTCGATTTGTACCAGCATCTGCAGTTATAAAAGATCCATCCCACCCCGGCCACCGTCTGTTTGTTCATCTGCCCTCTGGTCGACGTTTCAGGTCAATCAAATCCCGAACAAACAGACTTAAGAACAGTTTTTACCCCAGGGCCATACGAGAACTGAACACTACCTGTGCACTAGGCAACACCGTTAAAAAATCTTGTACTTAATTTAATTGTTTATGTATTTATTTGTTTTTGCATTTATTGCATATATGTTTGTACGCACCGTCAGGTTTGGCTGTTTTTTTAATTTCGTTGTACTCGTTGCAATGACAATAAATGAATATTATTATTATTATTATTATTATTATTATACTCTCTATATCTCTATATGTCTATATCTCTCGTTTCCTTTTCCCCGATTCTCAGCCTGAAGAAGGGTCTCACCCATTCCTTCTGTCCACAGATGCTGCCTGTCCAGCTAGGTTACTCCAGCATTTTGTGTCTGTCTTCGATTTAAACCAGCATCTGCAGCTCCTTCCTACACAAACCAGTCTACACTGAGGCAGTGATTAAAAACCCATCTGCATATCTTTGCACCTCAGATTGCAATCATTGATCCAAACCACTCAGCTCCAGTACAAACAGCAGGAAACACAGAACAGTCAAACAAACACAAAACACAGATAAGGTTTGTATACTTCTGACTCAACCATCAAGATTAAGCATGATTAGTTGGACTTTGATCAGCTGAGTATTACAACCAGCTGATCAGGGACAAAATGTATACTGAGAGCTCATATTATGGAATAATACAATAAAAAGCTTTGGTTACTCAAATCTGGTTCTTTTAGAAAGTAATGCAGTTAATTCTACTTTTCAAGACACAAAGTGTTGGAGTAACAGCAGGTTAGCCAGCATCTGGGCAAGAAGATAGACACAAAATGCTGGAGTAACTCAGTGGGACAGGCAGCATATTCTGGAGAGAAGGAATGGGTGACGTTTCCGGTTAAGACCCTTCTTCAGACTAGCATCTGGACAACATGGATAGGCGATGTTTTCAAGTCAGGACCCTCCTTCGGACTTCAGACTGAAGAAGGGTCCTGACCCGAAACGTCACCTATCCACATTCTCCAGAGATGCTGCCTGACCTGCTGAGTTACTCCAGCACTTTGTGTTATTTTTGGAAAACCAGCATCAGTAGTTCCTCGTTTCTACTCTAGTTCTACTTTCCATTCCCTATACTTTTGTTAATTTTTTTTGCTTTCCGTTCAACCGCAGGAATAAAAGGGAGACCACAGGAAAAAAAGGGAGGGGTTTCTGTTTACTGCAGTGTCAGCCATGTCTCAGTGAGTTGTGTTCTCGTTGAGTGAGGTTGTGGTTTCAAGGCCATCACCGGAGGCCCAAAAGCTTTTTCACTCTATCTCGGTACACATGACAATAATAAACCACTATCAACAATTGGGTAGCTTACAATCCAACGATAGTCTGAAGAAGGTTCCCGACCAGAAAGGTCATCCATCCTTTTTCTCCAGAGATGCTGCCTGATCCGCTGAGTTACTCCAGCACTGTGTCTACCAACGATATGAGCATCGGATCCACCCCCTTCTTTCCACCGCTTTTGTTTCTCCCCCTCTCTCCCTTCCCCTGAAACTGGATTTGCGCCTATTCTTCACCCCCCTCCCCCTCCCCCTCTTCCACTTCCACCTCCATTCGTTTCTCTACCTTCACCATTCACAACTCTTCAATCCTTCTGTCTTTTAATCTCTGAGCTTTGTCCAAACATCCCCTCCACCCAGGCTTTTACTGTCCCTCGTTGTTTTCCAGCTACCTCCACCCCCCCCTCCCAACCCACACCACAAACTGCCTAAAGGGCCCAACATGAAACGTCACCTATCTATGTTCTCCAGAGATGCTATCTGAGCTATTCCAGCACATTGTGTCTTTTAACATCAATACCAGTGTCAGTACCAAGGTAGACACAAAAAGCTGGAGTAACTCAGCGGGACAGGCAACATCTCTGAAGAGAAGGAATGGGTGACGTTTCGATACTAAGGTACTACAACATTAGAGATCCACTTTAGTATGAGGATTGTTTGCCCTCTCAGGGTTAAGAGATCCTGCTTAGTATTTCAAACAGTAAAGTTCACCTAGTCAATATCAATCCATTAATCAATATTATTTAAGAAAAGATTATCTGTTCGATACCACACGGCAGCATGCAGCTGTAAGCCAGCCTTTTATTAAAAGCAAGAGAAAGCAAACAACATATCACCCTCCACTGAGCTTTGATGGATCTCTGTATCCATCCATTTGAACTGGCTCAGCACAGTTACTCATAAAGGGACATTATGTTTAGTTTAGTTTCATTTAGTTTAGAGATACAGCGCGGAAACAGCGCTTTGGCCCACTGAGTCCGCGCCGACCAGCGATCCCCGCACACTAACACTCCCTACCCTACACACACTAGGGACAATTTTGCATTTATACCAAGCCAATTAACCTACAAACCTGTACGCCTTTGGAGTGTGGGAGTAAACCGAAGATCTCGGAGAAAACCCAAGCAGGTCACGGAGAGAGAGTACAAACTCCGTACACAGCACCCGTAGTCAGGATGGAACATGGGTCGCTGGTGCTGTAAGGCAGTAACTCTACCGCTACGCCACCGTGTTGCCCAAAGTTGTAACTAAGCGGGTCAGGCAGTATGTGTAAGAAGGAACGGCAGATGTTGGATAAACCGAAGATAGACACAAAATGCTGGAATAACTCAGCGGGATGGGCAGCATCTCTGGAGAGAAGGAATGGGTGACGTTTCGGGTCGAGACCCTTCTTGAGACTGACGCCAGGGGGAAGGGTGACAAATAATTAAGGAAGTGTGAAGGTGTGAAAACAGGGCAAAGGGAATGGAGATCAAGGAAAATGTAGAATAGATCATTGTTAGCTGGGAGAAGGTAACAACAAAGCAGTATCCCTGGAGAACTTGAATAGGTGACTTTTTGGGTTGGATGGAAGAAGGGTCCAAACCTGAAACATCACCTAACCATGTTCTCCAGGGATGCTGCCTGACCCGCTGAGTTACTCCAGCAGTTTGCGCCTCAATATTGTAGAGGTTCTGACTGCTTTCTTAATGGGATGGACAATCACAAACAAAAGGTATCATTCCCAGTCTGGATCGTAACTCACAGAGCGATCCTATCAGCTACAAGCCATTATAAAGTTATGGCCCTCAACCCCCTGAGATCTCTCTATAGCATTGTGGGATGTAAGGAGATTCTCTCAGTCATTACAAAGGCCTGGACAGAGGGGATGTGGAGAGGATGGTTCCACTAGTGGGAGTGTCTCGGACCAGAGATCATAGCATCGGAATTAAAGGACGTTCCTTTAGGAAGGGGATGAGGAGGAATATGTTCTCCAGAGATGCTTCCTGACCCAATGAGTTACTCCACCACTTTGTGTCTTTGTTTTTCCTTCCATAAAACCTCTGTAAACCTCACCATCCCTCAAGTCTACGGATAATGGATCAAGACACTTAATGGATCAAGATTGAAGAAAGGTCCCAACCCAAATCATCACCTATCCATGTTCTCCAGAGATGTTTCCTGATCCGCTGAGTTACTCCAGCACTTTATTTCTTGCTTTCCCTTCCAGAATATTTCTGTAAGCCTTGCCATCGCTCACCTCTCTGGATAATGGATTGAGACTGATAATGGTTCAAAATTGAAGAAGGGTTCCAACCCGAAACGTCACCTATCCATGTTTTCCAGAGATGCTGGCTGACCCGCTGAGTTACTCCAGCACTTTGTGTCCTGATACACTGTCATTGTCTGAGATGACGGAAGATGAGGCTGGGTTAACACAGGAGGAGGCTTTTTTCTTTAGTCAGGACATAAAATGTTTTTAAAAGAAGCTGTATTTCTGTTCTCACTGCAGTAAAATGTGATGTTCGCTGCTAAATGACAATTACTTTAGCTCGACCAAGGCCCTCTCTGTTCACTCACTGGGATCAATTATCTCAGAGCAACACAATTAGAAAACAGGCAGCAGATGCTCCTCTTTGCTATCACAACACAAAGCAACATTGAAACAGGAGGCAACCATTTTCCCCCTCAAGCCTGTTCACGGCTAACCTGTGCCACCACTCATTAGGAAGGATGTCAAGACTGCTGGAGGGCTGAGAGATGTTATTGGAACGGGTCCAGGATTGAGTGACTTTGTGGAGAGAGAAGAAGAATGCAAAATTGAGGAACTTTGGGTATCGAGTGAAACTTATTTCTTAGAAGAGGGCAGATAACCTGAGGGAAGTCGGTGAAGGATCCTGAGAGAGATAAAGAAAAGCAGTGAGTTCTAACAACTCGGAAAGGTACAGAACAAATTCAACACGATCTTTTAGGACATCCGTCCAGAGCTGCCATAGTAGCACCGTCGGTGAGGGATAGAACAACGTAGATGTTCACAAAGTGCTGGCGTAACTCAGCAGGTCAGGTAGAAACATAGAAAATAGGTGCAGGGGGAGACCATTCGGCCCTTCGAGCCTGCACCGCCATTCAATATGATCATGGCTGATCATCCAGCTCAGTAGCCTGTACCTGCCTTCTCTCCATACCCCCTGATCCAATTAGCAAAAAGGGCCACATCTAACTCCCTCTTAAATATAGCCAATGAACTGGCCTCAACTACCTTCTGTGGCAGAGAATTCCACAGACTCACCACTCTCTGTGTGAAGAAATGTTTTCTCATCTCGGTCCTAAAAGACTTCCCCCTTATCCTTAAGCTGTGACCCCTGGTTCTGGACTCCCCCAACATCGGGAACAATCTTCCCGCATCTAGCCTCTCCAACCCCTTAAGAATTTTATATGTTTCTATAAGATCCCCCATCAGTCTTCTAAATTCCAGCGAGTACAAGCCCAGTCCATCCAGTAGTATAAGAAAATAACTGCAGATGCTGGTAAAGGGTCTCGACCCGAAACGTCACCCATTCCTTCTCTCCCAAGATGCTGCCTGACCTGCTGAGTTACTCCAGCATTTTGTGAATAAACCCAGTCTATCCAGTCTTTCCTCATATGTAAGTCCCGCCATCCCAGGGATCAATCTCTGGAGAAAAGGAGCAGGTGACGTTTTCGGGGTGGAGACCCTTCTTCAGGCTGAGAGTCAGGGGAGAGGGAAACTGGAGGTATATGGGATCAACATAACGCGACCACAGTGATTAACGTGAAACTCCAGCAGTCTGCTATCTGACTGTAGAAACAAGGAACTGCAAATGCTGATTTACAAAAAGAAAAGATACACAAAGTGCTGGAATAACTCAGGTCAGGCAGCATCTCTGGAAAACATGGATCGGTGATGTTTCGGGTCAGGACCCTTCTTCAGACGAGTCCCAATATATTGCATTACAGGCGAGTCTGAAGAAAGGTTCACGGCTTGAAATGTCCTATCAATGTTCTCCAGAAATGCTGTCCAATCCACTGAGTTACTCCAGTGTCTGTCTTATATTGTAAACCAGCAGTTGCTTGTTTCTTCCCCAGGGACCCTTACTGAAGCAGTTAGCATTTACGATTCCGTGGTTACATGTTTAGAATTATTTTCAATTACAAATTAAACAACTAATTGCTTAATTACGCTAAGAAGATGTGATGTTAACTTCTGTATCTGGATGAATAGGGAGGGTCTGGATTTCTCCTCTAGTATATTGCATTATATTACGATGTCTAGATGCTCCGTGATGCCACGTTTCTTGTGCTAAACCTTTAATGGGTCAGTCAGCCTGAAATACCACTTATCCATATGTTCCAGAGATGCTGCCTTACCCGCTGAGTTATGTCAGCTACCTGACTGTCTGGAAATCCTGGTGCTTTGCCACCTGGCTCACAGCGGCACGGTGGCGCAGCGGTAGAGTTGCTGCCTTACAGCGAATGCAGCGCCGGAGACTCAGGATCGATCCTGACTACGGGCGCCGTCTGTACGGAGTTTGTACGTTCTCCCCGTGACCTGCGTGGGTTTTCTCTGAGATCTTCGGTTTCCTCCCATACTCCAAATATGTACAGGTATGTAGGTTAATTGACTAGGTAAATGTTTTTAAAAAATTGTCCCTAGTGTGTGTAGGATAGTGTTAATGTGCGGGGATCGCTGGCGGCACGGACTCGGTGGGCCGAAGGGCCTGTTTCCGCACTGTATCTCTAAATCTAAAATTCTGATGCTTGTGCTCCCCTTAACAGGTTCCCCAGCTCAACTCAACTCAACAAGTGATGTGGCACAGTGGTAGAGTTGCTGCCTTACAGCACCATAGACCCGGGTTTGATCCTGACTACGGGTGCTGTCTGTACGGAGTTTGTACGTTCTCCCTGTGACCGCGTGGGCTTTCTCCGGGTGCTCCAGTTTCCTCCCACACTCCAAAGACGTACAGGTTTCTAGGTTGTGTATGAAAATAACTGCAGATGCTGGTACAAATCGAAGGTATTTATTCACAAAATGCTGGAGTAACTCAGCAGGTCAGGCAGTATCTCAGGAGAGAAGGAATGGGTGACGTTTCGGGTCGAGACCCTTCTTCAGACTGAAGAAGGGTCTCGACCGAAAACGTCACCCATTCCTTCTCTCCTGAGATGCTGCCTGACCTGCTGAGTTACTCCAGCATTTTGTGAATAAATACCCAGGTTTCTAGGTTAATTTTGTTTTGGTTAAAAATTGTAAATTATCCCAAGCGTGTGTAGGAAAGTGCTAGTCTACGGGGTGGTCGGTGCGGACTCAATGGGCCAAAGGGCTTGTTTTCATGCTGTATCTCCAAGCTAAACTAAACCCAAACTAAACAACGAAGCCCAGGGTCGCCACACTCCCCTCTACACAGCGTTCGCACCTTCCACCTTGCCACGTTCTGTTGGAACCCTCCAGATTCTATCCCCTGTGCACCCTTCAAACTTCCCAGATTCACTGGAAAATTTATTATGTTACCTTACGATATCTTTAAAAATTCCATATAAAAAATGTGTTGGAATAACATTTGGTTGGAGGGTGGTGAATCTGTGGAACCCATTGCCACAGACGGCTGTGGAGACCAAGTCTTTGGGTATTTTAAAAGCGGAGATTGACAAGTTCTTGATTAGTAAGGGCGACAAAAGGTTACAGGGGGATGGCAGGAAAATGGGGTTGAGAGGGAAAGATAAAACTGAGAAGAGACTTTGTCACCCAGAGAGTTGTGAATTTGTGGACTTCTCTGCCACAGAAGGCAGTGGAGGCCAATTCACTGGGTGTATTTAAAAGAGAGTTAGATAGAACTGTAGGGGCTAGTGGAATCAAGAGATATGGGGAGAAGGCAGGCAGGGGTTACTGATTGTGGATGATCAGCCATGATCACAATGAATGGCGGTACTAGCTCGAAGGGCCAAATGGCCTCCTCCTGCACCTATCTTCTATGTTCCTATAGATCAGCCATGATTGAAAGACAGAGTAGGCACAATGGGCTGCATGGCCTAATTCAGCTGTTATGATTTATGAATTTATGAACATTTTATATTCTGGAATGTCTGTCAGTCTAGATCCACTGAAATCCAACATGAAGGTTTGGGCAGTGCAGCAGGTAAACCCACTGAACCACAGCCACAGAGACCCGGGTTCGTTCCTGACCTCGGATGCTGTCTGTGTGTATGGAATTTGCATGTTCTCTCTCTGACCGCGTGGGTTTCCTCCGGGTGCTTCGGTTTCCTCCCACATTCCAAATACGTACAGGTATGTAGGTTAATTGGCCCTGTGAAAATCTTCCCTTGGCGTGAAGGGAGTGGATGAGAAAGTAGGATAACAGTACTACAGATGCCCCTCGACTTACGATGCTTCGACTTACAATATTTCGACTTTACGATGGTGCGCAGCGGTAGAGTTGCTGCCTTACAGCGAATGCAGCACCGGAGACCCGAGTTCGATCCTGACTACGGGGGCTGTCTATACGGAGTTTGCACGTTCTCCCCGTGACCTGCGTGGGTTTTCTCCGAGATCTTCGGTTTCCTCCCACACTCCAAAGACGTACAGGTATGTAGGTTTATTGGCTTGGTGTATGTGTAAATTGTCCCTAGTGGGTGTAGGATAGTGTTGATGTGCGGGGATTGCTGGTCTGGCGGACCCGGTGGGCCTGTTTCCGCGCTGTATCTCTAAACTAAACGGCAGCGAGCTACAGTTCCCAGTCAGCCACGTGATCAGGTGTATGAAATGCATTTTCGACTTACGATATTTTCGATTTACGATGGGTTTATCGGAACGTAACCCCATCATAAGTCGAGGAGCAGCTGTAGTATGAACAGGTGATCAGCGATCTGTGTAACTCAGTGGGCTGAAGGCCCTGCTTCCATGCTGTATCTTTCAATCAATCAAACAGAGCTTTACTGTTGAAACAAGGAAATACAGATGCTGGACATAAGTTGCTGGGGTGACTCAGTTGGTTCGGCAGCATCTCTGAAGTATATGGATAGTTCTAAAGAAGGGTCCCGATCCAAAACGTCACCTATCCATGTTCTCCAGAGATGCTGCCTGATCCACTGAGTTACTCCAGCACTCTGTCTGTTTTTTCCTTCCAGGATAACTCCGTAAACCTCACCATCCCTCTCCTTTGCTGTCCATAAGCAAATCCACTTTTAAACGTGAAGTTCGCAAAAGACAAAAGTAACCAACATTATTAACAAGACTAATCAACCGCAGCAAATGGAAGAAACCAGTTACATGAAAAACACTCACCTTCTTTGTTAGTTTTATGGCTTCTTAATTCCTCGGACTTGTGAAAGTCAATGCTGGCGTAAGCATTCAACACAGGTTGGGTGCTTGCAGGTGAGTAAAGCCTTGGCGACAAGGTTGACAGCTCAGTGTGGCTGCTATCTGTACCCAGATCCAAGTCGATGTAGTTCAGGCCGTTTTCAAAGCCGATGGACATGTGGCGTGACATCCCTGTGCATGGCTCCTCCGTGGCACTCCCGCCTTCCGTCGGCGAGACGCTCTCGAAGGACGCCGAGCCACGGCGTCTCACGTGGTCGGCGGAAGGGGCAGGGGGGAGAGGCGCAGGCAGAAAGGTCTCAGAGCAGTGGCGGCGTCGACCCTGGGGGTCAGCGTGAATCACCCTGGCTTCCTGGTGGGGGTCGGGGCTCAGTTCCGGCACGCCGACGGGCTCATGGGTGTCTTTGGGAGAGGGATTAGCGACGTGCTCCTTAGCAGAAGCCTGGCGGGGTTCCATGCTGAAGTAATCGGTGGCCGGGCAGGGCGGGTGTTGGAACACGCTGGCACGGGGTCCGGACCTGGGCACGGTCCTGAGGACGCCAGTCTCAGCCCGGAATTCTATGCTGACGTACTCTCCCGGGCTCTGGGGATCTGGGCTATCGCGGTGACGGGGCAGTGTTATTGCTTTGGCCACGTCGATGCTGAGTGCGGCCGGGCGGCTCAGAGCCTTCCTACCCAGCCTAGCGAGCTGCTGGGGGCCAGCGGGGGACGCAGAGGACGGACGGCGCCCCTCCGCCTCCCCCAGGCTGTCATTGCTGCTGCCGGTGGAGGAGGAGGAGGAGAAGCAGAAGAGCTGGCCAGAGGAGGCGGCTGGGGCTGGGGCTGGGGCTGGCTGCTTGTAGGAGCGGGGCAGAGAGCGGAAGCCGTGACAGAGCGAGTCCGCCAGCTGGCTCTCCTCCGCCCGGGGGGGCAGTGGGATGCGGGGGCTCTCGGGGGGGGTGCTGGAAGCCGAGCGGCTGCCCGGAGACATGTTCATGTAGTCGCTGATTCCATCTCCCATCTCCAACTTGCGGTTGACGGCCCGGGCCCAGCATTCGGGGGAACAGCTCCCGCTGGGTGACATGAGCATGTAGCCCCCTCCACAGCGCTCGTCAGGACGGGGGCCCACGATCTGCTGGGGGGCCGATGCACCCTTAAGGGTCATGGCTACGTAGTCGCCTCCCTGGACCTGGCCGGGCGCTGGCACCATGCCGGGCAACATGGCCATGTACCCGTTATCGGCGAGAACCTTGCACCCTCCCTCAGACGGCTCTGGGGTCCTCGAGGTGCGCCAGCTACCCTTGCCAGCCCATGCCCGCTTGCTGGCCCCCATCTCCTCCTCGCCCTGACTGCATGCCCGCCTCAGAACCCGCCTCTGCTGGGCACCCACCTCTTGCGCAGCAGGGGCAAGGCTGCACAGTGCCACGTAATCCTGGGGGGCGGCCTCCAGTGGGAAATGGGCAGGGCTGGTGCCGAACTCGCCCTCCCCGTCGGACGAGGACGGCGGGGACGAGGAGGGGGAGGGCGAGGACAAGGCACGGTCGGCGGGCAGGCTGAACGCCAGGGAAGCGGCGGAGCAGGGCGAGCGCCGGGCAGAGGGGTCTGGGGTGGACCTGGTCTGACCCAGAGCCGGGTGAGCCCTGGACGATCCCGGCCGGGACGAGGGCAGCCCAGCGCCCGGGGATGGGCTGGCAGGGACCTCGTCGGCCGACGCGGGTCGGGAGGAGGAGGAGGACGAGGCGGCGCTGCCGTCGCTGGAGGTGCGGACCCTGGCGGAGTTGCCACGCTGGGCGGGCGAGGTGGCTCCCGGCCTCCTGGCGGAGAAGCCCACCTGGCTGGGCGGCAGGCTGGCCAGGTGGTAGCGGCGGGTGGGCACTGAGATGGGGTTGGAGCTGGACGACTGGCACTTGCTCCTCAGGCGGAACTCCTCGCTCATGGCCTTCATGGCCTCCAGGATGGTCTCGTGCATGTTCTGCGCGACCACCGAGTCGTCCACCTGCATCCAGAACTCGCCGGGGCCCGTGACGGCCGAGCGGCCAACCTCCACGAAGAAGAAGTTGTCGGAGTGGCCGCAGCGGCGGATGTTCATCAGCTGCAGGACCACCGCCGCCGTGTCCGAGTTCAGCTTCACCAGGTTGATGGTCTTATCAGTGAGGCACAGCCGGTAAATGCCGTTCATGTTCCGTGACTGGCCCAGGCCCCGGGGGCGAAGGTTCACCTGCCACACCTCCTTGAAAGCTGGACCCGGTGCCATGGCGTAGCTGGAGTCTCCATCCTCCACTTGGGCTTTACCTGAAATCAGGCAAGAGAGTCAAGAGTGTTTTACTGTCGTGATGTCCAGGAACATAGTATAGAATCGTATATAATATGATAGTATAGTATATAATGTTGAGTATAGAAGTTGGGAGGTCATGTTGCTGTTGTATAAGGTGTTGGTGAGGCCACATTTAGAGTATTGTGGTCAATTCTGGGCACCGTTATAGGAAAGATGTTGTCAAGCTGGAAAGAGTACAGAGAAGTATAAGAAAATAACTGCAGATGCTGGTACAAATCGAAGGTTTTTATTCACAAAATGCTGGAGTAACTCAGCAGGTCAGGCAACATCTCGGGAGAGAAGGAATTGGTGACGTTTCGGGTCGAGACCCTTCTTCAGTCTGGTGGGTGTATGGAACAAGTTGTCAGAGGAGGTAGTTGAGGCAGGGACTATCACACCATTTAAGAAGCAGTTTAACAGGTACATGGATAGGACAGGTTTGGAGGGATATAGACCAAATGCTGGCAGGTGGGACATGTAGCTGGGACACGTTGGCCGGTGTGGGCAATAGACAATAAACAATAGACAATAGGTGCAGGAGGAGGCCATTCGGCCCTTCGTGCCAGCACCGCCATTCAATGTGATCATGGCTGATCATTCTCAATCAGTACCCCGTTCCTGCCTTCTCCCCATACCCCCTGACTCCGCTATCCTTAAGAGCTCTATCTAGCTCTCTCTTGAATGCATTCAGAGAATTGGCCTGCACTGCCTTCTGAGGCAGAGAATTCCACAGATTTACAACTCTCTGACTGAAATTTTTTTTCCTCATCTCCGTTCTAAATGGCCTACCCCTTATTCTTAAACTGTGGGCAAGTTGGGCCAAAGGGCCTGTTTCCACACTGTATCAATGAACGGAACAATGAAATTCTTACTTGCACCAGAACAACAGATATGTAAACATAATACTCTGTAAAACACGTAATAAACAACAAATAAAAGGAATAAATAATACATTAACAGGCGGCACAGTTGCGCAGTGGGTAGAGCTGATGCCTCACAGCGTTGGAGACCTGGGTTCAGTCCTGACCCCGGGTGCTGTTTGTGTTTGTGTAGTTTGCACATTCTCCCTGTGGCTGCGTGGGTTTCCTCCCAACTCCCAAAGAGGAGTTTGCAGGTTAATTGGCCCTCTGTAAATTACCCCTTAGTGTATAGAGAGTAGATGAGAAAGTGGGATAACATAGAACTAGTTTGAATGGGTGACCGCTGCTTAGCATGAGCTCGGTTTTCGTGCTGTATCTCTAAACTGAACATGGACCTCTTTGGTTAACTATTTAAATCAATGATTAGAAGAGATTTTTAGATTAGAGATACAGGTCCTGTGGCCCACCGGGTCCGCGCCGACCAGCGATCCCCACAAATTAACACTATCCTATGCACACTAGGGACAATTTACATTTATGCCAAGCCAATTTACCTACAATCTTGTACGTCTTGTACGATCCCCGCACATTAACACTATCCTACACCCACAAGGGGCAATTTTTACTCAGTCAATTAACCTACATACATGTACGTCTTTGGAGTGTGGGAGGAAACTGAAGATCTCTGAGAAAACCCACGCAGGTCATGGGGGAGAACTTACAAACTCCTTAAAGACAAGCACCTGTAGTCAGGATCGAACCCGGGTCTCTGGCGCTGTGAGTCTGCAACTCTGCTGCTGCACCACCCTTTGAGAGATGGAAACAGGCCCTTCGACCCACTGACCAACGATCACCCATTCAAAGCAGTTCTATATTAATCCACTTTCACATTCTCTACATTTTAGGGACAATTTACAGAGGGCCAATTAACCTACAAACCTGCACATCATTGGGATGTGGGGGAATGCAGAGCAACTGGAGGAAACCCACGCAGTCTCAGGGAGAGCGCACAACCTCCACACACAGGCTGCACCCGAGTTCAGGATCAAACCCAGTTCTCCGGTCCTGTGAGGCAGCAGTTCTACCAGCTGCGCTACTCTGTCACCCTTCAAGGAATAAAAGTTTAAAAAATAAAGGCGTGCTTGACTGAGGGGTCAATGGAGGCAGTGAACGTAAGGGTGACAGATGAACAACCATGAAGGACACCAATTATTTTTGGGTGGCAGTGGCGTAGCGGAGGAGCTGCTGCCATACATTGCCAGAGACCCAGGTTCGATCCTGACCATGGGTGCTGTCTGTTCGGAGTTTGTACGCTCTCCCCGTGACCGCGTGGGGTTTCTCCGGGTGTTCCGGTTTCCTTCCACACTCCAAAGACGTACATGTTTGTAGGTTAGTTGGCTTCAGTAAAATTGTAAAGTGTCCTGAGTGTGTAGGATAGTGTTAGTGTATGGGGTAATCGCTGGTCAGCGTGGACTCGGTAGGCCAAAGGGCCTACTTCTGCACTGTACCTCTAAAGTCTACAATACATTCTCCCTTCTGGAATTGAAGGTGCATATACTGGCTGAGGTACAGAGCTACTATGTAGAAACAAAAACTGCAGATGCTGATTAATAAACAAAAGGACACAAAGTGCTGGAGTAACTCAGGAAGTTAGGCAGCATCTCTGGAGAACATGGATAGGTGACATTCAGGTTCTGAAGAAAATTGTGTTTAGTGCAACTATATAAAATTGTAGAGATCGTCGCAGTTCAACCCACTTGGCCAGTGGGGTAATCAACATGAAAAGATGGTCTGATTTTACATTCTCATTTCCCAGCCCTCCCTCCCTCCCTCCTTCCTTGCCTGGGGGAGCCGAAACAAATTTTATTCAATCACTTAAACGTCTGTGCGATTCAGCTGCATATAGACAGAAGTTAAATCGTGACTTCAAAATATCCCGTAGAGTACAATACTATCAGTTGACTTTATGATGGTAAACTTACACCACGGCAACAGATAATTTACCTAACAGATGTGAGCTGGTATTAATGCCCCAAGTGAACAATCTTCCATCTTAGCAAATCAGCTATTAATTTCACCCTCAAGCTTATCCACCTTCTCTTTAGACACATCTTAGAAATCTGCTTCAACTGAGAGCAGAGATTTCTGAATTTTAATTGTCCTCTTAATATCGAGGTTTAACATTAATTCCCAACGTGAGGGGTGGCATGGTGGTGCTGCGGTAGAATTGCTGCCTTACAGCGCCTGAGACCCAGACTACAATCCAGACTATGGGGGCTGTCTGTACAGAGTTTGTATGGTCTCCCCGTGACTGTGTGGATTTTCCCGGGGTGCTCCGGTTTCTTCCCACACTCCAAAGGTGTACAGGTTTGTAGGTTAATTGGCTCCAGTAAAGACTGTAAATTGTCCCCAGTGTGTAGGATAGTGCTACTGCATGGGGACAGCTGGTCGGCGCGGACTGGGTGGGCTGATGGCCTGTTGCCACGCTGGATCTCTAAACTAAACTAAACTAGATGGACACAAAATACTAGAGTAACTCAGTAGGACAGGCAGCATCTCTGGAGAGAAAGAATGGGTGACGTTTCGGGTCGAGACCTTCGTCAGATTTCAACTAAACTAAACCTGATTTATTAATAGAAAAAGACAACGTGCTCGAGTAACTCAGAGTCAGGCGGCATCTCTGGCGAACAAGGGTAGGCAAAGTTTCGGGTCGGGACTTTTCTTCAGACTCAAAACGTCCTCCAGAGATGCTGCCTGACCCGCTGAGTTACTTCAGCACTTTGTATCTTCTTTTAGAAACCAACATCTGCAGTTTATAGACAATAGGTGCAGGAGGAGGCCATTCGGCCCTTTGAGCCAGCACCGCCATTCAATGTGATCATGGCTGATCATTTTCAATCAGTACCCCGTTCCTGCCCTCTCCCCATACCCCCTGACTCCGCTATCCTTAAGAGCTCTATCTAGTTTCTTGTTTTTACTTTGAGATTTATTAGTTATTATCTTGTACTAATGGATCCCATGTGTGGACTCCATTTCTTGTCAATGTTTTCATTATGTCTATCTTATCAATCTCATTCATGTAGAAACAAAAAAAAGCAGATGCTGGTTAATACACAAAAAGGTTGTAACTCAGCGAGTCAGGCAGCATCCCTGGTGAACATGGATAGGTGAAGGTTCAGGTCGAGACCCTTCTTCTGACGGATTGTGGAGGGGGTGGGTGAAGGTGGTGCGAGGGGAGAGAGGAAAGCTCCTTAGTGGTTTTGTAGAAATGTTCTTCCTTAATTTCCTCATGAACTAATTGATAAAAATTGGATAGCGGTGGAGTTGTTGCCTTACAGCGTCAGAGACCCGGGTTTGATCCCGACTACGGGTGCTGTCTGTACGGAGTTTGTACGTTCTCCCCATGACCACCTGGGTTTTCTCCGGGTGCTCCGGTTTCCTCCCACACTCCTGTAGGTTAGTTGACTTCAGTAAAATTGTAAATTAGCCCTCGTGTGTTGGACAGTGTTAGTGTTCGGGGATCGCTGCTCAGCACAGACTCGGTGGGCCAAAGAACCGGTTTCCATGCTCTATATCTAAACTAAAGAATCCTACTTATACTTTGTAAATTCAACGTTCCACTTTGGAAAAAATGTTTTTTATTTGCAGCTTACAGTTTGAGGTCTAAGATATAGTGGGAGTCAAAACAGCAAGAGAAAACAGTAAGTAAAAGAAGGCTTAGACATTTTAACCTTGTTTCAATATTAACTGATGTGTATCATCATATCATATCATCATATATATACAGCCGGAAACAGGCCTTTTCGGCCCTCCAAGTCCGTGCCGCCCAGCGATCCCCGTACATTAACACTATCCTATACCCACTAGGGACAATTTTTACATTTACCCAGCCAATTAACCTACATACCTGTACGTCTTTGGAGTGTGGGAGGAAACCGAAGATCTCGGAGGAAACCCACGCAGGTCACGGGGAGAACGTACAAACTCCTTACAGTGCAGCAACCGTAGTCAGGATCGAACCTGAGTCTCCGGCGCTGCATTCGCTGTAAAGCAGCAACACTACCGCTGCGCTACCGTGCCGAAGAAGAAGTAGGGTCTTCAGACGAAGAAGGGTCTCGACCCGAAACGTCACCCATTCCTTCTCTCCTGAGATGCTGCCTGACCTGCTGAGTTACTCCAGCATTTTGTGAATAAGAACCCGTAATTAGGATGGAACCCAGTTCTCTAGACGCTGTAAGACAGTAGCTCCACCGCTACGCCACCATGCCGCCCCTCTGGAAAGAAGCAATGGATGACGTTTCGGGTCGAGACCCTTTTAGGAATCTCAGGTTTGTAATTTACCTGAGATTTCAAGTAAAGGATTTTAAGGAGATTGTTCCAGATCTATGCTACTTTGAGGGAGAAGATAAACTGCGAGGTGACACAGTCAGAAGATAGATATAACATGCTGGAGTGACACCAGGTCAGGCAGCATCTCGGTAGAAAAGGAGTACTTGACGTTTCAGATCAGAACAATTCTTCAGACTGAAATGAATAAACTGGAGACGAGAAAAGGCCAGAACAGATCAGGACCAACAACAGATGAATAAAGGAAGGGTGGAGTCAATGATGGCCCATTTTTGGCCAGGGAAGTTGTGATAGCAGTAGGGATACAAGGATGACAAGGACAGAGCTGGGTAATGGAACTGAGTGGATTGCTCTGGGATCAATTGATGAACTGGCACATTTCATACTGTAAGAATTCTATGATACTTTCTTTTGTGTGAAGAAATGCTTTCTAACAAATAACACCCAGGAGGATAAAGGAGAGGATGCACTCAAAGCCTCCCTGAAGATACATAACATCTGTACTTACTCCAGGAAATCTCTGACCCAAGACAAAATCATGGGAGGAATAGATCGGGTAGACGCAGAATCTTTTACCCAGAGGGCAATTGAGTACCAGAACACATAGGTTTAAGGTGTGGGGGTAAAGATTTAAAAGGAACCCGAGGGGTAACGTTTTCCACACAAAGGGTGGTGGGTGTATAAAATGAACTGCCGGAGGAGGTAGTTGAGGCAGGGACTATCGTGACATTTAAGAAACATTTAGACAGGTACATGGACAGGACAGGTTTAGAGGGGTATGGGTCAAACGCAGGCAGGTGGGACTAGTGCAGATGGAACATGCTGGTCGGTGGTGTGGGCAAGTTGGGCCGCAGGGCCTGTTTCCATGCTGTATCACTCTAGTAATACCATGCAGCATCAAAGCAGCATTCGATGTTGCATTGAGAACCTAATGTATCAGATACACACAGAAGCCTTGCATTACGGATGGAAGAAATTCATCACCTCACAAACTGCTCACCATAAGACTGTAGGACACCGGAGCAGAATTAGGCCATTCAGCTCCAAGAGTCTGCATTGCCATTCGATCATGGCTGATCTATTTTTTCCTCTCAACCCCAATCTCCTGCCTTCTCCCCGTAACCTTCAGCATCCTTACTAATCAAAAACTCTCCCATCCCATCAGGCACATCCTACGGTTCCCACATTGGCTTCATCAACCACCTCAGAACTCACAAAGACAAAGACGAAGCATGTCTCCCTCAACCCCGAAAGACTCTCTAAGGTACTATGGCATAAAAGGCATTAAATATAAACTGAAAAGTCACTTTTCTCGTACAACCTTAATAATCAACATTTCAAAGCTCCGAGAAGATGATTAAAAAGCTGCTATCATTTGACAGAAGCCACTTTGTTCAACTAACCATTAACTAAGAACAGTTCCCCAAGCTCTCAACCTAAACCTACGTCCAATAAGCCATTGTCAAACTTAAATTCACATTCCAACTCGGTCATAAAATCCCACTAGCAAAGCTTAAACCCAGGATTAACAAAATAGCTGATGATCAAGATTTTTTTTGTGGTAGAAGAAAGCAACATTTTTTTAAAGGGCATTTTTTTCTCTGGGTTTCTGCAATTTAACGAATTCTGCAAAAATTTGTACACGGGTCTCCATGGATTTTTTTTTTTAAATCACACCAGCACATACACAATTTTCCAATCTGAACTATTGAGATTGCCTGTCACCCAACATTTACCACAAGCAGTCACTAATTAGTCAATAAAATAGCTATGTGCACACATTATGCGGTGATTACACCCTTATGTCAGTAATGGAATGTAGTAACTAGTTTTGCCTCACAGCTCAGCAGACTGTACTGCAGCTTTCAAGTCCCCGTCTTTTGTCGCTCCCTTGTCACTTTCTGAACTGGAGCCAGCCAGCTGGCTACAGCCTCCGGGCAAAATCTCACTACCCGTCCAATAATCTTGTGTTTTATGGCCATTTCCCACTTCTGCATTGTGCATGGTTGGTGGGTGGTCGGCAGAAATAGAGAAGCAAGATTCAGGTGAATTCAGCTGAGCACAAAGGATCCCACAAATACTATTTCAGTCGACTGGCGGTTCTATCCGGGGCTCTTGTTCAAGTTTTATACTTCTAACGTCAGTCAAACAACATCGCCCGATCCACCACGGGTTTGGACCTCCCCACCATTGACAGGATCTCCATGAAGTATTGCAGCAGGACTTCAAATTCCTAAGAGTAAATATCACCAATGACTTCTCCTGGACCACCCGTATTGAAGCAATAACCAAGAAAGCACACCAACGTTAGAAGGCTTAGGAAGTTCGGCATCTCCCGAACAACTCTCACCAACTTCCACAGATGCTCCGCAGAAAGCATTTTATCAGGATGCATCACAGGGAACAGCTCCATCCAAGACCGCAATAAATTGCAGAAAATTGTGGGCACAGCCCAGACCATCAGACAAACCAACCTCCCTTCCATTGACTCCATCTACACCTCACGCTGCCTCGGCAAGGCCAGCAGCATCATCAAGGACAAGTCACACCCCGGCCACTCCCTCTTCTCCCCTCTCCCATCGGGCAAAAGGTGTAGAAGTGTGGAAATGCACATCTCCAGATTCAGTAACAGTTTCTTCCCAGCTGTTGTCAGGCAACTGAACCATCCTACCACAACTAGAGAGCAGTCCTGAAGTACTATCTACCTCATTGGTGACCCTCAGACTATTTTTGGTCGGACTTTACTGGCTTTATCTTGCACTAAACTTTATTCCCTTATCATGTATCTGTACACTGTAAATGGCTCGATTGTAATTGTGTATTATCTTTTCGCTGACTGGTTGGCATGCAAAAGCTTTTCACTGTACCTCGGTACATGTGGCACTAAACTAAACTAAGCTAATATCATCAACGACCCACACCATCCTGCCCCATCTCTTGCTACAATCAGGAAGAAGGTACAGGAGTCTTAGAACCGTGACTTCCAGCCTCTTCTAAGATACCACCAGGCTCCTGAACCACCATGAACAACCCTAACCACAATCCTACCTCAGCAACGTTCTACTATGTGGGCTTTGGACTACCAAGTGTGCACTGTGTACCTTGGTTTGCACTATCATGGTCTGGGTAACCCAGGATATCAGATAATTTGTTGTATATTCATTTATTGTTCTGTTTAATGTGTTTGCTAAGTTGCAGCAAGTAAGAATTTCATTGTTCGGCACCCAGTACATATGACAATTAAACACTCTCAACCCTTGAACCTATCTGTTCTTTCAATTCACTGCTCTCTGCGAATTAGAGTGCACAAAGTGGTGGCAATGTTGCCTATATTACATCAATGGTACACTTAAAAAGTAAAGTGCTTTGCAACACATTGCAATTATAAAAGGTATTATATACAATAAATCTTCATTTCTTCCTATTCCCACCCTAATCCTTTCTCGAGTGGTAGACCTTAGGTATAAAGGAACTGCAGATGCTGACTTACACCGAAGACTGACTTACACCGAAGATAGACACAAAATGCCGGAGTAACTCCGCGGGATAGGCAGCATCTCTGGATAGAAGGAATGGGTGACGTTTCGGGTCGGGTCAGTCTGAAGAAAGGTCTCGACTCGAAATGTCACCAGAGATGACATCTCCTCCATCCAGAGATGCTGCTTGTCCGCTGAGTTACTCTGGCATTTTGTGCCTATCTTTGGTAGACCTTGGGAACTGACTACAATTCACAAAGTGTACTTTAGTCAGAGCGTGGCGAATCTGTGGAATTCATCTGTGGGTTCAAGTCAATTGATATTTTTAAGGCAGAGATTGACAGATACTTGATTAGTACGGGTGTCAGGGGTTATGGGGAGAAGGCAGGAGAATGTGGTAAAGAGGGAAAGATACATCAGCCATGATTGAATGGCGGAGTAGACTTGATTCTGCTCCTATCACATGATCTTATGAACTTACACAGGCCCATCACACACTGCAAATGCAGTTAGAGCACAGGTTACACACGGCATAAAACCCTCTGCATTGTTCCAGCACACACCCCCAGGGCAGAAACAGTAAAGGGCAGACACAGAGTAAAGGGCAGACACAGAGTAAAGCTCCTACTACACTGGCTGGTCACACACTCCCAGGGCGGTAACAGATTGAGTCACATACAGAGTAAATCCCCCACTGCACAGTCCCATCGCACGCTTCTAGGGCAGGGACAGTATAGGTTAGACACAGAGTGAAGTCCCACTACATTGTCCCATCACACATTCCCAAGGCAGGGAAGCACAGGGTGAAGCTCTCTCTACGCAGGTGAGACAAAGAGTGAAGCTCCCTCTACACTGTCCCATCGCATACTCTAATGACACAGACAACACAGGTTAGATAAAGAGTAAAGCTCTCTCTATACAGCCCCTTGCACCCTTCTAGAGCAGGGGCAGCACATCACAACAGCATGCCAATTCCTCCCACCCCAGACGCTAAGCATTTAGTACGCAGGCTGCCTTTACAATTTGCAGACTGAATGCAGATGAGTTGGCATGGAGACACTAACACCCATAAGAAACCAGGTACTAGTCAATAACAAGCTTGTACTGTGCAGGGAGACAGGATCGATATTAAACTACGCAAGCCCAGGGGTCAATCGATCACTCAACATTCACCGACTTAAAAAACAGCCAGAAAATCAGAAAACAAGTTTGTTACACGGAAGCAATTGGAAAAAAAAAAGAATTGAATTTGGAAAAATGCATCATAGAGTACGCAAATACATAAATAGCTATTACAGAGTAAAAATAGTCCATTGAATTCAACTACTGTACTTCATCTCAGCCCCCAGCACATCATATCATATCATATATCTACAGCCGGAAACAGGCCTTTTCGCTTTTATTCATGTCTCATTAACTTCACGCTTCCCCCCGAAGGCAGCCATGCCATTTGCAGCAGTCATTTGGCAGCGAGTCCCACATTCCCACCAACCTCTGGATAAAGATAGAGACAAAAAACTGGAGTAACTCAGCAGGTCAGACAGCACCTCCGGAGAAAAGGAAAATAGCTGAAATAGCTGACGTTGAGACCCTTCTTCAGACTGAGAGTCAGGGAAAAGGAGATGGGAGATATAGACGGCGACGTAGAGATATAGAACAAATGAATGAAAGATGTTAAAGGACCCCATATCTGAGGAAGGATGTGCTGGTGTGGAGAGGGTCCCGAGGAGTTTTACGAGAATGATCCTAGGAACGATTGGGTTAACATAAGATGAGTGTTTGACGGTACTAAGCCTGCACTCACTGGAGTTTAGAAGGATGAGGGGAGGTGGGGGGGGGGGGGACCTCGTTGAAACTTACCGAATAGTACGGCCTGAATTGAGTGAATGTGGAGAGATGTTTCCACTAGTGGGAGAGTCTAGGACCAGAGGACACAGCCTCAGAATAAAAGGAGGTACCTTTAGAAAGGAGATGAGGAGGAATTTCTTTAGCCAGAGGGTGGTGAATCTGTGGAGTTCATTGCCATAGACGGCTGTGATGTTTCTCACTCCCTTTAAAAACTCACCGTGACCCCGTTTCCTACACACTTTCTGAACACACCGGAACTGATCCCGAGCTGCCTCTGAACTCACTGGAAAATGTATTGTACTACTGTGTAACATCTACACATTGTGAGTTTAATGCATATGCTGCAGTATGAACAGAAATAATATCAATGGCCCAGAAATTCAGCCTGTCCAACACACTATCCCCCAGTGTATCGAATAATCAAACTCTCAGTCTGAAGAAGGGTCTCGACCCGAAACATCACCCAGTCCTTCTATCCACAGATGCTGCCTGTCCCGCTGAGTTACTCATGTAGGAGTAACCTATTAAACTCATCTAATTTGTTACAAATATAAGGAGACTACTGTAATGAATGCAAGTGCTCTGGTAAGAGTTTTGCTTGTTTCAGTGCAAGTGTAAATGGTACAACATTGTTGTTGCAACAGTTTATATGAATCTGTTTCTGTGCTTACATTGAAACCATTATCACCACATTATGACAATTTAGAGACGCAAGAGACTACAGATGCTGGAATCTTGAGCAAAGCACAAAAGTGCTGGAGCAACCCAGCGAGTCAGGCAGTATCTCTGGAGAACATGGATAGGTGACATTTCGGGTCGAAGTCTGAGGAAGGGTCCCCACCTGAAACGTCACTTATCCAGGTTTTCCAAAGGTGCTGCCTCACCGAGTTATTCCACCACTTTGTGTCTTTTTTGGTTCAATTTAATGATTGGATACTCAGATTCAACCCAGCAGTATGAATATTGATTTCTCTAACTTCAAGTAACCCTTGCTTTCCCTCTCTCACCTTAGTTCTCCAGCTAGTTTCAGGGTCCTGATTAATTTTACTATTTGTAAGCCTCATTGCATACCTTCCCCTCAGCCAACAATGAACCACTCTACATCTCCTTGAGCTTTGTCTACTTTGATCCGTCTGTCCTTTTCACACCTTACATTCTCTTTGTACCCATCCATATCTCTAGTTTCCGTCATCCATTCCTTCTCTCCAGTGATGCTGCCTGTCCCGCTGAGTTACTCCAGCATTTTGTGTCTATTTTAGAAGAAATAAGTTTGATGGTTTCAATGTCCCAGACTAACAGGAAAAGGTGGGACAGTTTCAGATCTAAAATGTGGGAGGTTTTTTTAAACAGCATTTCTTAAAGTAAATTTATTTTGGAAGAGAATAAATGAGCTTCTAGCTTGTTTCTTGCCAAGTTAGATGGGAGAGGTACTTTTATTACCCAGGGAATGCAGGGAATGTCCCTGCTATATACTGCTGGGGACAGTGGTGAAAGCAGTCGCTGACAGCGTTTAAGAAGTGACTAGATGAGCACATAAATCTCCCAGGCATCGAGGTCTACAGGCAAGTGCTGTAAAATGGGATTAATGGGGATGGGTGTCCACGAGTCGGTATAGACATAGGGAGCAGATTAGCTTGTTTCCTGCTGTACAACTCTATGACAAATGTCAAGTACATTCAAAAACAAAATCAATGAAGCCACAGAATCAATAGGCACAGAAATAAGTCCCACACAGTCTGCACCGACCATAAAGTAGTAAATTACACTCATCCTATTTTATTTCCCCAACATTTTCATTTTATTCTCCGACCCTTTTCGCACAAAGGGTGGTGGGTGTATGGAATGAGCTGCCAGAGGAGGTAGTTGAGGGCAGTTACTATCGCAACGTTTAAGAAACATTTAGACAGGTACATGGATAAGATATGATTTAGAGAGATATGGGCAAAACGCAGGCAGGCAGGCAGACTTGTGTAGATGGGACAAGTTGGCCGGTGTGGGCGAAGGGCCTGTTTCCACTCTGTAAGACTATGAATCTATACCACCAAGTCCCTCCACACTACCACCCACTTACAAACGACAGGCAGATCACAGTGGCCAATTAATCAACAAAACTGTGTATCTTTGGCATGTGGTAGGAAACCAGAGGATACCCATGTGATCACAGGGAGAACGTGCAAACTCCAAAAAGACAGCAGCGGATATCAAGGTCGAACCTGGTTTGTTGAAGTTGTGAAATAGCAACATGCCAAAGCCAAACACCACTTCCTTCTGAAGTATGATTACTTTACAAATGCAAAAATAGTACAGACAAAGGAGGAAGGTAAAAAAAAGCCAAGAGAAAGCAGGTAAAATAATAATATAAAAACTACGAACAAAGCATTTCACAACATAGGAGGAAGGAAGAAAATAACACAAAGACATGGAGAGATTTAGCAAATGAGGAAGATATGAAAACACAGGAACGAAAAACAGAAGCAAACATGTGAACATCAGAGAATAGTTTGTACAAAAAAACAAGATTTCAATGACCAACGACGGGAAGAGAGAGGAAAAGGTATGAAGAGATGAATGATGAAGACATATGTAAGGATACTGAGAAAGGCACACGGTAGTGTAAAGGAGGGGATGTGTGAGGGAGGGGAGAGGGGGAGAAGGCACATAAGGGAAAGAACATATGAAAGGAGAGCGAGCAAGTGCAGGGAGGGGGAGGTGGACGGTGTGGGATGGAAGGCAAGGAGAGCATGAGGGAAGGAAAAAGAGAGGGACAGAGATTATCAGGGAGGAAGCGAAGGTGTGAAGGAGGATAGGGGTGGGAAAGTGCAAGGAATGAAGATTATGGAGAAAGAGTGTGTGGAAGTTTGGGATGTGTGAGTGAGCGAGTGAACGTGTGAGGGGGAGAAGGCAAGGTCTGATGGAGGCAGGGACTATGCAAGAAAGGGAGGGAAGATGCGAGGAAGGGAGAAAATGTGCGGGGAGGGAGGTGTGAGGGAGAGAGGAAAGGAGTGGAAGTGTGGGGGAAAGTGTGAGGGAATGTGAGGGAGGAAAGGTGCGAGGGAAGAAGCGAAGGAGGGAAAGAGGGAACATGAGTGCTGTAAGAGAAGGAGTGAAGGTATAGGAGGGAATGAATGAAGGTGTGAAGGAATGAAGGTGTGGGAGGAGTGAAGCTGTGAGGGATAAGGTGGGAGGAGTGAAGGAGAGAGTGGAGGGGGAGAGTGGAGGGGTGAGGGGAGGGAGTGAGGGGAGGGAGTGAGGGGAGGGGGAGAGTGGAGGGGGAGAGTGGAGGGGTGAGGGGAGGGGGAGAGTGGAGGGGTGAGGGGAGGGGGAGAGTGGAGGGGGAGAGTGGAGGGGTGAGGGGAGGGGGAGAGTGGAGGGGTGAGGGGAGGGGGAGAGTGGAGGGGGAGGGGGAGAGTGGAGGGGGTGAGGGGAGGGTGAGAGTGGAGGGGGAGAGTGGAGGGGTGAGGGGAGGGGGAGAGTGGAGGGGGAGAGTGGAGGGGGAGAGTGGAGGGGTGAGGGGAGGGGGAGAGTGGAGGGGTGAGGGGAGGGGGAGAGTGGAGGGGTGAGGGGAGGGGGAGAGTGGAGGGGCGAGGGGAGGGGGAGAGTGGAGTGGGAGAGTGGAGGGGTGAGGGGAGGGGGAGAGTGGAGGGGTGAGGGGAGGGGAGGGGGAGAGTGGAGGGGTGAGGGGAGGGGGAGAGTGGAGGGGAGAGTGGAGGGGTGAGGGGAGGGGGAGAGTGGAGGGGTGAGGGGAGGGGGAGAGTGGAGGGGTGAGGGGAGGGGGAGAGTGGAGGGGAGAGTGGAGGGGTGTGGGGAGGGGGAGAGTGGAGGGGTGAGGGGAGGGGGAGAGTGGAGGGGTGAGGGGAGGGGGAGAGTGGAGGGGAGAGTGGAGGGGGAGAGTGGAGGGGTGAGTGGAGGGGAGAGTGGAGGGGAGAGTGGAGGGGGTGAGTGGAGGGGAGAGTGAAGGGGTGAGGGGAGGGGGAGAGTGGAGGGGTGAGGGGAGGGGGAGAGTGGAGGGGTGAGGGAGAGTGGAGGGGTGAGGGGAGGGGGAGAGTGGAGGGGTGAGGGGAGGGGGAGAGTGGAGGGGTGAGGGGAGGGGGAGAGTGGAGGGGAGAGTGGAGGGGTGAGGGGAGGGGGAAAGTGGAGGGGGTGAGTGGAGGGGGTGAGTGGAGGGGAGAGTGGAGGGGTGAGGGTATATGGGAAGATGTGAGTAGGAGTGGTGTGAGGGGGGAAAGGCGTGAAGGAGTGAAGATGTGAGTGAACGTGTGAAGGATGGAGTGAAGGCACGAGATGTGAGAGAAGGTGTGAGAGGAGTGAATGTGTGAGAGGGGTGAAGAAATGAGAGTGGAGGGGAGAGTGGAGGGGTGAGGGGAGGGGGAGAGTGGAGGGGAGAGTGGAGGGGTGAGGGGAGGGGGAGAGTGGAGGGGAGATAGGAGGGGTGAGGGGAGGGGGAGAGTGGAGGGGTGAGGGGAGGGGGAGAGTGGAGGGGTGAGGGGAGGGGGAGAGTGGAGGGGTGAGGGGAGGGGGAGAGTGGAGGGGTGAGGGGAGGGGGAGAGTGGAGGGGAGAGTGGAGGGGAGAGTGGAGGGGAGAGTGGAGGGGGAGAGTGGAGGGGAGAGTGGAGGGGTGAGGGGAGTGAGCCGTACCTGTGCCAGGTGTGCCCGGGGTGAGCAGCTGTCGGATGGCGCGGTACCAGCTGTCCTGCAGTGTGAGTGTGAGGGGTGCGTGAGGGGTGTGTGTGAGGAGTGGTACTTGTGTTGGGTGTGAGGGGAGTGGTACTTGTTGTGTTGGGTGTGTGAGGGGTGTGTGAGTGTGAGCCGTACCTGTGCCCGGTGTGAGCAGCTGTCGGATGGCGCGGTACCAGGTGTCCTGTTCCTGTGGGCTGTCGGCGGCCATTGCCAGGTGTGTGTGTGAATGTGAGGGGTGTGAGCCCTACCTGTGCCAGGTGTGCCAGGTGTCGTATGGCGCGGTACCAGCTGTCCTGCTCCTGTGGGCTGTCTGCGGCCATGGCCAGGTGTGTGTGTGTGTGAGGGGTGTGAGTGTGTAAGGTGTGAGCCCTATCTGTGCCAGGTGTGAGCAGCTGTCGTATGGCGCGGTACCAACTGTCCTGTTCTTGTGGGCTGTCGGTGGCCATTGCCAGGTGTGTGTGTGAGTGTGAGGGGTGTGAGCCCTATCTGTGCCAGGTGTGAGGAGCTGTCGTATGGCGCGGTACCAGCTGTCCTGCTGTGTGAGGGGTGTGTGAGTGTGAGGGGTGAGTGTGAGCCGTACCTGTGCCAGGTGTGAGCAGCTGTCGGATGGCGTGGTACCATCTGTCCTGCTCCATGGTGTGTGAGGTGAGTGTGTGAGGGGTGTGTGTGTAAGGTGTGAGCCCTACCTGTGCCAGGTGTGCCAGGTGTGAGGAGCTGTCGTATGACGCGGTACCAGCTGTCCTGTTCCTGTGGGCTGTCTGCGGCCATTGCCAGGTGTGTGTGAGGTGTGTGTGTGAGGGTTGTGAGCCGTACCTGTGCCAGGTGTGCCCGGGGTGATCAGCTGTCGGATGGCACGGTACCAGCTGTCCTGCTGTGTGAGTGTGAGGGGTGTGTGAGGGGTGTGTGTGAGGGGTGGTACTTGTGTTGGGTGTGAGGGGAGTGGTACTTGTTGTGTTGGGTGTGTGAGGGGTGTGTGAGACGGTGTGTGAGGTGAGTGTGTAAGGGGGTGTGTGAGGTGTGAGCCGTACCTGTGCCAGGTGTGCCGGGTGTGAGCAGCTGTCGGATGGCGCGGTACCAGCTGTCCTGTTCCTGTGGGCTGTCGGCGGCCATTGCCAGGTGTGTGTGAGGGGTGAGTGTGAGGGGTGTGTGAGTGTGAGCCCTACCTGTGCCAGGTGTGAGGAGCTGTCGGATGGCGCGGTACCAGCTGTCCTGCTGTGTGAGGAGTGTGTGTGGGTGTGTGTGAGGGGTGTGAGCCGTACCTGTGCCAGGTGTGCCAGGTGTGAGCAGCTGTTGTATGGCGCGGTACCAGCTGTCCTGTTCCTGTGGGCTGTCGGCGGCCATTGCCAGGTGTGTGTGTGGGGTGTGAGCCCTACCTGTGCCAGGTGTGAGGAGCTGTCGGATGGCGCGGTACCAGCTGTCCTGCTGTGAGGGGTGTGTGAGTGTGAGGGGTGAGTGTGAGCCGTACCTGTGTCAGGTGTGCCAGGTGTGAGCAGCTGTCGGATGGCGCGATACCAGCTGTCCTGTTCCTGTGGGCTGTCGGCGGCCATTGCCAGGTGTGTGTGTGGGGTGTGAGGTGTGAGCCCTACCTGTGCCAGGTGTGAGGAGCTGTCGGATGGCGTGGTACCAGCTGTCCTGCTGTGTGAGGGGTGTGTGAGTGTGAGGGGTGAGTGTGAGGGGTGAGTGTGAGCCCTACCTGTGCCAGGTGTGCCAGGTGTGAGGAGCTGTCGGATGGCACGGTACCAGCTGTCCTGCTGTGTGAGGGGTGAGTGAGTGTGTGTGGGTGTGTGAGTGTGAGCCGTACCTGTGCCAGGTGTGCCAGGTGTGTGTGAGGGGTGTGAGCCGTACCTGTGCCAGATGTGCCAGGTGTGAGCAGCTGTCGTATGGTGCGGTACCAGCTGTCCTGCTCCTGTGGGCTGTCGGCGGCCATGGCCAGGTGTGTGAGTGTGAGGGGTGAGTGTGAGCCGTACCTGTGCCAGGTGTGCCAGGTGTGAGGAGCTGTCATATGGCGCGGTACCAGCTGTCCTGTTCCTGTGGGCTGTCGGCGGCCATTGCCAGGTGTGTGTGAGGGGTGAGTGTGTGAGGTGTGAGCCGTACCTGTGCCAGGTGTGCCAGGTGTGAGCAGCTGTCGTATGGCGCGGGTACCAGCTGTCCTGTTCCTGAGGGCTGTCAGCGGCCATGGCCAGGTGTGTGTGGGGTGTGAGGTGTGAGCCGTACCTGTGTCAGGTGTGCCAGGTGTGAGCAGCTGTCGTTTGGCGCGGTACCAGCTGTCCTGCTCCTGTGGGCTGTCAGCGGCCATTGCCAGGTGTGTGTGAGGGGTGAGTGTGTAAGGTGTGAGCCGTACCTGTGCCAGGTGTGCCAGGTGTGAGCAGCTGTCGTATGGCGCGGTACCAGCTGTCCTGTTCCTGTGGGCTGTCTGCGGCCATGGCCAGGTATGTGTGTGGGGTGTGAGGTGTGAGCCCTACCTGTGCCAGGTGTGAGCAGCTGTCGTATGGCGCGGTACCAGCTGTCCTGCTCCTGTGGGCTGTCAGCAGCCATGGCCAGGTGTGTGTGTGGGGTGTGAGGTGTGAGCCCTACCTGTGCCAGGTGTGCCAGGTGTGAGCAGCTGTCGTATGGCGCGGTACCAGCTGTCCTGTTCCTGTGGGCTGTCTGCGGCCATGGCCAGGTGTGTGTGTGGGGTGTGAGGTGTGAGCCCTACCTGTGTCAGGTGTGCCAGGTGTGAGCAGCTGTCGGATGGCGCGATACCAGCTGTCCTGTTCCTGTGGGCTGTCGGCGGCCATGGCCAGGTGTGTGTGTTGTGTGTGAGGTGTGAGCCGTACCTGTGCCAGGTGTGCCAGGTGTGAGGAGCTGTCGTATGGCGCGGTACCAGCTGTCCTGTTCCTGTGGGCTGTCGGCGGCCATTGCCAGGTGTGTGTGAGGGGTGAGTGTGTAAGGTGTGAGCCGTACCTGTGCCAGGTGTGAGCAGCTGTCGTATGGCGCGGTACCAGCTGTCCTGTTCCTGTGGGCTGTCGGCGGCCATTGCCAGGTGTGTGTGAGGGGTGAGTGTGTAAGGTGTGAGCCGTACCTGTGCCAGGTGTGCCAGGTGTGAGCAGCTGTCGTATGGCGCGGTACCAGCTGTCCTGTTCCTGTGGGCTGTCGGCGGCCATTGCCAGGTGTGTGTGAGGGGTGAGTGTGTAAGGTGTGAGCCGTACCTGTGCCAGGTGTGCCAGGTGTGAGCAGCTGTCGTATGGCGCGGTACCAGCTGTCCTATTCCTGTGGGCTGTCGGCGGCCATTGCCAGGTGTGTGTGAGGGGTGAGTGTGTAAGGTGTGAGCCGTACCTGTGCCAGGTGTGCCAGGTGTGAGGAGCTGTCGTATGGCGCGGTACCAGCTGTCCTGTTCCTGTGGGCTGTCGGCGGCCATTGCCAGGTGTGTGTGAGGGGTGAGTGTGTAAGGTGTGAGCCGTACCTGTGCCAGGTGTGCCAGGTGTGAGCAGCTGTCGTATGGCGCGGTACCAGCTGTCCTGCTCCTGTGGGCTGTCAGCGGCCATTGCCAGGTGTGTGTGAGGGGTGAGTGTGTAAGGTGTGAGCCGTACCTGTGCCAGGTGTGCCAGGTGTGAGCAGCTGTCGTATGGCGCGGTACCAGCTGTCCTGTTCCTGTGGGCTGTCGGCGGCCATTGCCAGGTGTGTGTGAGGGGTGAGTGTGTAAGGTGTGAGCCGTACCTGTGCCAGGTGTGCCAGGTGTGAGCAGCTGTCGTATGGCGCGGGTACCAGCTGTCCTGTTCCTGTGGGCTGTCGGCGGCCATTGCCAGGTGTGTGTGAGGGGTGAGTGTGTAAGGTGTGAGCCGTACCTGTGCCAGGTGTGAGCAGCTGTCGTATGGTGCGGTACCAGCTGTCCTGCTCCTGTGGGCTGTCGGCGGCCATTGCCAGGTGTGTGTGAGGGGTGAGTGTGTAAGGTGTGAGCCGTACCTGTGCCAGGTGTGAGCAGCTGTCGTATGGCGCGGGTACCAGCTGTCCTATTCCTGTGGGCTGTCGGCGGCCATTGCCAGGTGTGTGTGAGGGGTGAGTGTGTAAGGTGTGAGCCGTACCTGTGCCAGGTGTGAGCAGCTGTCGTATGGTGCGGTACCAGCTGTCCTGCTCCTGTGGGCTGTCGGCGGCCGTGGCCAGGTGTGTGTGTGGGGTGTGAGCCGTACCTGTGCCAGGTGTGCCAGGTGTGAGCAGCTGTCGTATGGCGCGGTACCAGCTGTCCTGTTCCTGTGGGCTGTCGGCGGCCGTGGCCAGGTGTGTGTGTGGGGTGTGAGCCGTACCTGTGCCAGGTGTGCCAGGTGTGAGCAGCTGTCGTATGGCGCGGTACCAGCTGTCCTGTTCCTGTGGGCTGTCGGCGGCCATTGCCAGGCACTGGTCACGTGTGTAGAGCGCGAGCAGGTACTTGCAGCGCGAGTCCGCACGCTTGTTGACGTTCAGGCAGCCGTTGAGCTGGAGCGCGCGCTTGGGGGTGGGGGGCGGGGCCGTGGGCGGGGCTCCCGCTGCCGTTGCCCCTCCCCCGCCCCCGGCTCCGGCCCCGCCCCCTCCTCCTCCTCCCGCGCGGAACTTCTTCTCGCTCTCGTAGTACTCCAGCCGCGCCGCCCCGCGCTCGCTGGCCGCCCGCAGCACGAAGAACCGCCGGTGCAAACTCTTCGACTTTCGGAGGCTCCCGCACTTCCTCACGTCGTCCTCCAGCCAATCCTCCGCCATTTGCAGCGAACGAACAACAATGCAAAAAAAAAAAAAAAGCGAACACCAACGATTAAAAAACACCAACGATTCTGCCCTCTCTCACGCTCTTCGCTCCGCCGCTCCTTATTTTCCTCTCCCTCTCTTCAAATATCCTTTGCACCCACCCCGCTGTCTTGCAAATAAAACTATGCAAAAGTTGTTTTTTGCAAAAAATATATGTGTCTCTTTTTAAATCCCATCGGCGCCCCTCCGCCTCCTGCAGCTCTGTTATTGCTGAGCGCCTCTGACAAGACCTGTCTCCCTTTGCAAATTTATACACACACACACACACACACACACACGATACCTCGGGTGCATGTGTGCATTTTTTTTTAAACTGCTGAGCAGATTTGCATTTCTAAATGGGGAGCCAGGAGGCACAGACACTCACACACATATATATATATATACACAGAGAGAGAGTTGGGTCCTAGCGCCCGCCCTCCCTTCAGCACCAGCCACACCTCCACTCAACAAGAATACACACTCCCAAACATAAACTGCATGAAGATTGCAGCCTCCTTGACACCCACGAGTAGAGAAGCCTCCCCTCCCTCAAACTCAGCATAAACATCCTTGCAGCGGGCAAAATGCACTTTACACAAACATAGAAACATAGAAAATGGGTGCGGGAGGAGGCCGTTTGGCCCTTCGAGACAGCACCGCCATTCACTGTGTAAGACAATAACTGCAGATGCTGGTACAAATCGAAGGGATTTATTTTCACAAGATGCTGGAGTAACTCAGCGGGTCAGGCAGCATTTCAGGAGAGAAGGAACGGGTGACGTTTCGGGTCGAGACCCTTCGGTCTGAGTCTGAAGAAGGGTCTCGACCCGAAACGTCACCCATTCCTTCTCTCCCGAGATGCTGCCTGACCTGCTGAGTTACTCCAGCATTTTGTGAATAAACCATTCCTTCTCTCGTGAGATGCTGCCTGACCCGCTGAGTTGCTCCAGCATTTTGTGAAAACAAATACTGCCATTCACTGTGATCATGGTTGATCATTCTCAATCAGTACCCCGTTCCTGCCTTCTCCCCATACCCCCTGATTCCGCTATCCTTAAGAGCTCTATCTAGCTCTCTCTTGAATGCATTCAGAGAATTGGCCTCCACTGCCTTCTGAGGCAGAGAATTCCACAGATTCACAACTCTCTGACTGAAAAAGTTTTTCCTCATCTCCGTTCTAAATGGCCGACCCCTTATTCTTAAACTGTGGCCCCTTGTTCTGGACTCCCCCAACATTGGGAACATGTTTTCTGCCTCTAACGTGTCCAACCCCTTAATAATCTTATACGTTTCGATAAGATCCCCTCTCATCCTTCTAAATTCCAGTGTATACAAGCCTAGTCGATCCAGTCTTTCAACATATGACAGTCCCGCCATTCCGGGAATTAACCTCGTGAACCTACGCTGCACGCCCTCAATAGCAAGAATATCCTTCCTCAAATTTGGAGACCAAAATTGCACACAGTACTCCAGGTGCGGTCTCACTAGGGCCCTGGACAACTGCAATAATTGTGTAAGAAAATAACTGCAGATGCTGGTACAAATCGAAAGTATTTATTTTCACAACATGCTGGAGTAACTCAGCGGGTCAGGCAGCATCTCAGGAGAGAAGGAACGGGTGACGTTTCGGGTCGATACCCTTCTTCGGACACGAAACGTCACCCCTTCCTTCTCTCCTGAGATGCTGCCTGACACGCTGAGTTACTCCAGCGTGTTGTGAAAATAAATACCGCCATTCATTGTGATCATGGCTGATCGTCCACAATCAGTACCCTGTGCCTGCCTTCTCCCCACATCCCTTGATTCTGCTAGCCCCTAGAGCTCTATCTAGGCATGGTGGCGCAGCGGTAGAGTTGCTGCCTTACAGCGAATGCAGCGCCGGAGACCCGGGTTCGATCCTGACTACGGGCGCTGTCTGTACGGAGTTTGCACGTTCTCCCCGTGACCTGCGTGGGTTTTCTCCGAGATCTTCGGTTTCCTCCCACACTCCAAAGACGTACAGGTATGTAGGTTAATTGGCTGGGTAAATGTAAAAAATTGTCCCTAGTGGGTGTAGGATAGTGTTAATGTGCGGGGATCGCTGGGCGGCACGGACTTGGTGGGCCGAAAAGGCCTGTTTCCGGCTGTATATATATGATATGATATGATATGATATGATATGATATGATATGATATGATACGATAACTCAGTGGGTCAGGCAGCATCTGAGGAGGGAACTGGACAGGCAAAGTAGGGTCCCGACCCGAAATGTCATCTGTCCATTTCCCCCCACAGATGCTGCCTGATCCGCTGGGTTGCAACAGGACTTTGTGTTTTGCTGAAGGTTCTGATGGAGCTCAATAGTAGATGTGGGATGATAATGTTGTGGCGATTTACAGCCAAGGCGGCCAAGGAACTGCAGGCGCTGGTTTACATAAAAAGACACAAAGCGCTGGAGTAAGTCAGCAGTGTCAGGCAGCATCCCTGAAGTACGGGGATAGGTGACGTTTCGGGTTGGGACCCTTCTTCAAATCAAATGTAGGATTTGCTCTTCAGATCAGAGATGAGAAGAAATGTGTTCACCTAAAGAAAAATCTTTAGATTAAAACTTTAATGCTAAAGTCTTAACCCCATTAAAGTCTTCGTTAGAATTAATGTCTTATTCTAAGGACTTAATTGGGTTAAGATTTTGGAATTCTCAACAGAGTGGATGGTTTCATGGTTCTTATCAGGGTACAAAAGGGCTCATGCAAAGTTCTACTGGATGAACTCAGCGGGTCAGGCAGCATCTGTGGAGGGGAATGGATGGGCGACGTTTCAGGTCGGGACCCTTCTTCAGACATTGATCTTATTCTCAACTACGGGGGGTCTCTGTTAAAAACAGAGATTCATAGATTTTTCTATATAAAAGGAATATTGGATTTGTGTAGGAGAGTGCGTAACAAATAAACCATTCACAACCTCAATGAATGAGCTAGCAGATGTGGTGGGCCGAGTGGCAAGCTTTGCTTTTATGAGAATAGTGGACCAAGTGGACCCGTTGGGCCCAAACCTTTCCTGCATTGGTGAAGCACCCTCTCCTCTCCCCTCTCCCCCCCCTCCCCTCCCCTCTTCTCTTCCCCTCCCCCATTCCATCCCCCTCAACCCCCCCCTATCCACCCTCCTCCCCCCTCCCTACGAGATAGATTTAAACTTTAAAATGTGTATACTTTAAAAATATAACGCCGATTTCAATGAAACTTCTTCCATTAGCACCAAGGGGACGACGGTGAATAAGGTGGGCCTAGAATTGTCGCGCTATCGCGTACCGTTTTGGCTGTAGTTCAGGAACAAACAAACAAACAAACAAACAAACAATTGATAAAGGGAATTGTGCAGGGCGTAATGGTGGTGCAGCGGTAGAGTTGCTGCCTCTCATGGTCAGAGACCCGGGTTCGATCCTGACCTCGTCTGTACGGAGTTTGTACGTTCTCCCCGTGACCCGCGTGGGTTTTTCTCCAGGTGCTCTAGTTTCCTACCACACTCCAAAGGCGTGCAGGTTTGTAGGTTAATTGGCTTGCTAGCCTATTTATTGCGGTTGTGAATGATTTTTTTTTTCAGGGTCATTCATTCCATTGTGTGTCTGTGTGTGTGTGTGTGTGTGTGTGTGTGTGTGTGTCTGTCTGCTTCGAGTCACACAGCATAATAACAGGCCCTTCGGCCCATACCGACCAAGATGCCCCATCTACACTTGTCCACCTGCCTGTACTTGGCCCACCGGGTCCGCACCGACCAGCGATCCCCGCACATTAACACTATCCATACCCATCCATACCCTAACTCTAACCCTCCAAATCCTGTCAAACTTATGTACCTATCTAAATGCCTTTTAAATGTTGTTATAGTACCTGCCTCAACGACCTCCTCAGGCAGCTCGTTCCATATGCCTGAAGAAGGGTCTCGACCCAAAAGTCACCCATTCCTTCTCTCCAGAGATGCTGCCCGACCCGCTGAGTTACTCCAGCATTTTGTGTCTATCTTCGTTCCATTGACTTACAACCTCCATGTGAGATAATTACCCCCTTAGTTTCCTATTAAATCTTTCCCCTCTCACCTAAACTCCAAAGACGTACAGGTTTGTAGGTTATCACAAAATGCTGGAGCAACTCAGCGGGTCAGGCAGCATCTAGGAGAGAGGGAATGGGTTTATTCACAAAATGCTGGAGTAACTCAGCAGGTCAGGCAGCATCTCGGGAGAGAAGGAATGGGTGACGTTTCGGGTCGAGACCCTTCTTCAGACTGATGTCAGGGGGGCGGGACAAAGGAAGGATATAGGGTGGAGACAGGAAGATAGAGGGAGATCTGGGAAGGAGGAGGGGAAGGAGGGACAGAGGAGCTATCTGAAGTTGGAGAAGTCGACGTTCATACCATCGGGCTGCAAACTGCTTCGAAATATGAGGTGCTGCTCCTCCAATTTCCGGCGGGCCTCACTATGGCACTGGAGGAGGCCCATGACAGAGAGGTCAGACTGGGAATTGGAGGGGGAGTTAAAGTGCTGGGCCATCGGGAGATCAGTTGCGTTAATGCGGACCGAGCGCAGGTGTTCAGCGAAGCGATCGCCGAGCCTGCGCTTGGTTTCGCCGATATAGATAAGTTGACATCTAGAGCAGCGGATGCAATAGATGAAGTTGGAGGAGGTGCAGGTGAACCTCTGTCTCACCTGGAAAGACTGTTTGGGTCCTTTGATGGAGTTGAGGGGGGAGGTAAAGGGACAGGTGTTGCATCTCGTGCGGTTTGCAAGGGAAAGTGCCCGGGGTTAGGGTGGTTTGGGTAGGAAGGGACGAGTGGACCAGGGAGTTACGGAGGGAACTGTCTCTGCGGAACGCAGAGAGGGGAGGGGATGGGAAGATATGGCCAGTGGTGGGGTCCCGTTGTAGGTGACGGAAATGTTGGTGGATGATATGTTGGATCCGCTGGCTGGTGGGGTGGAAGGTGAGAACGAGGGGGATCCTGTCCTTGTTGCGCGTGGGGGGAGGGGGAGCAAGAGCGGAGCTGCGGGATGTAGAAGAGACCCTAGTGAGAGCCTCATCTATAATGGAGGAGGGAAGCCCCGTTTTTCTGAAGAACGAGGACATCTCGGAAGCCCTAGTGTGAAACACCTCATCCCCGGGCGCAGATGCGGCGTAGACGGAGGAATTGGGAGTAGGGGATAGACTTTTTGCAAGAGGGAATGGGTGATGTTTCGGGTCGAGATCCTTCTACAGACTGATGGTTTGTAGGTTAATTGGCTGGTAAATGTAAAGATGGTCCCTAGTGGGTGTAGGATAGTGTTAATGTGCGGGGATCGCTGGTCGGTGCGGACCCGGTGGGCCGAAAGGTAATGTTTCCGCGCTGTATCTCTAAACTAAACTAAACTAAATTATAGAAACAAAGAAACATAGAAAATAAGGTGCAGGAGGAGGCCATTCGGCCCTTCGAGCCAGCACCGCCATTCATTGTGATCATGGCTGATCGTCCACAATCAGTAAACCGTGGCCTGCTTTCTCCCCATATCCCTTGATTCCACTAGCCCCTAGAGCTCTATCTAACTCTCTCTTAAATCCATCCAGTGATTTGGCCTCCATTGCCCTCTGTGGCAGAGAATTCCACAAATTCACAACTCTCTGGGTGAAAAAGTTCCTTCTCACCTCAGTTTTAAATGGTCTCCCCTTAATTCTAAGACTGTGTGGCCCCTGGTTCTGGACTCCCCCAACATTGAAACATTTTTCCTGCATCTAGCTTGTCCAGTCCTTTTATGATTTTATATGTTTCTCTAAGATCCCCTCTCATCCTTCTAAATTCCAGTGAATACAAGCCCAGTCTTTTTCAATCTTTCCTCGTACGACAGTCCCGCCATCCCGGGGATTAACCTGGTGAACCTACGCTGCACTGCTCAATAGCAAGGATGTGCTAGTTATGTCAGTGTCCAGCCCCTTTCCCATCCCTGCTTGGTGTTTGCCTTGCTACATCAGAGAGTAGGAGTCCTTGCTGAGTGAAGAGCTCTTCACACCCAAGGGCGGCACGGTGGCGCAGCTGGTAGAGTTGCTGCCTTACAGCGAATGCAGCGCCGGAGACTCAGGTTCGATCCCGACTACGGACGCCGTCTGTACGGAGTTTGTACGTTCTCCCCCGTGACCTGCGTGGGTTTTCTCCGAGATCTTCGGTTTCCTCCCACACTCCAAAGACGTACAGGTTTGTAGGTTAATCGGCTGGGCCAAATGTAAAAATTGTCCCTAGTGGGTGTAGGATAGTGTTAGTGTGTGGGGATCGCTGGGCGGCACGGACCGGTGGGCCGAAGGGCCTGTTTCCGCGCTGTATCTCTAAATCTAAAAAATCTAAGCAGGGGGCAACCAAAGCAAGCGTAAAGTCAAGAGTCAGTTGTAGGAAGGAACTGCAGATGCTGGTTTACACCAAAGATAGACACAGAGTGCTGGAGTAACTCAGCGGGTCAGGCAGCATCCCTGGAGAACGTGAACAGCTGACATTCGAGTCGGGACCCTTCTTCGCATTCCCTAGAAAGCAGCAGTTGACACAGTCCCATTGCTGCCACCTAGGGGAGAGGTTGGCAGGCCTGGACTTTATTCCATGGAGCGCAGGAGGATGAGGGGGCGACCTTATAGAGGGGTACAAAAATCATAAAGGGAATAGATAGGGTGGGAGCACAGAGTCTTTTACCCAGAGTAAGGGAGTCAGGAACCAGAGTGTGTGTGTGTGACTCTCTCTCTCTCTCTCTCTCTCTCTCTCTCTCTCTCTCTCTCTCTATCTCTATCTCTCTCTCTCTCTCTCTCTCTCTCTCTCTCTCTCTCTCTCTCTCTCTATCTCTCCTCTCTCCTCTCTCTCTCTCTCTCTTCTCTCTCTCTCTCTCTCTCTCCCTCTCTCCCTCTCTCCCCCTCTCCCCCCTCTCCCCCCTCTCCTCCCTCTCTCCTTCTCTCTCTCCTCTCTCTCCCCCTCTCTCTCTCTCTCTCTCCCCCCCTCTCTCTCTCTCTCTCTCCTCCCCCCCTCTCTCTCCCCCTCTCTCTCTCTCTTCTCTCTCCCCCCTCTCCCCGCCATCGACAACCGGCCCCTGTGCAATCCTGCTCCTTCTCGATCTCAGCGCAGCGTTCGATACCAGTGGACCACACCATCCTTATTGACCGTCTCCGGTACGCGGTTGGCATTGATGGCACTGCCCTGAGCTGGTTCGTTTCCTACCTCAAAGATAGGAGTTTCGCCATCAACATAGGCAGTTATTCACTCTGCTCCAGCTAGCCTCTCCTGCGGAGTTCCACAAGGCTCCATCCTAGGCCCATTCTCTTCTCTCTATTACATGCTCCCCCTTGGGCCAAATCATTCAAGGCACGGCATTCTTTCCACTGCTATGCCGATGACACTCAGCTTTACTTCCCCCTGAAACCCAACAACCAGTCAAATTTAAACAGCCTCTCACAACTGCCTTGAGGACATAAAATGTTGGATGGCACAGAACTTCCTCCAATTAAACGAGAGCAAGTCTTAGGTCATCCTATTCGGCCCCCCCCGACTCCATCAAATCGATAACAGGCAGTCTTGGAAGCCTATCCTGCCTAGTCAAACCGCAATGTCAAAAACCTCGGCATGATATTTGACTCTGCATTAAAGTTTGACAAGCAAGTCAACGCTGTGGTAAAAGCCAGCTTCTTCCAACTTCGTACCAGAGCCAAAATCAACCTTTCCTCCAATTCGACGACACTGAAAAAATCATTCACAGCTTTCATTTCCTCCCGCCCTAGACTACTTGCAACTCCCTATACACTGGGATCAGCCAATCTTCCCTGTCCCGCCTGCAACTGGTCCAAAACGCCGCAGCGAGACTCCTGACGGGTACCCGTAAAAGGGACCACATCACCCCGATTCTGGCCTCTTCTCCAC
>NC_135986.1:9785391-9793391 GCF_053455715.1 Rhinoraja longicauda
CATGACACCCAGCCCCCCACACACGTGCCCCCAGACGCCCCACGCACACGCCTGAACCACGTCCCCGCCACACACCTAACAAGCAGCCCCCTATACACCTGACCCACTGCTTCCCACACACCTGAACAACTTGTCACCCAGCCCCCCGGACACGTGTTCTTCAGCACCCCCACGCACCTGAACTCCCCGCACATAGGTGACCCCCTGATTCACCCCACACATGACCATGAGCCCTCCCACGCAGCTGAACCCCAGCCCCCAACATACCTGACCCCCTCAGCCCCCCCACACAGCTGACCACCAGCCCCCCACACACCTGATCCACAGCCACGCACACACCTGACCCGCTCAGCCCCCCCAAACACCTCAATCCAAGCCCCTTCACACACCTGACCCCCTCGGACCACACACACCTTGCCAACAACAGACCTGCCCTCAGCCCTCCACACACCTGACCCCCTACCCTCCCACACCCCTGACTCCCACCTCTCCGAACCCCACCACTCCGACACACCTGAACTCCAGCCCCCCACACACCTGACCCCCTCAGCCATCCCCCCATAGCTGAACCCCAGCCCCCACACACCTGACCTCAGCCCCCCACACACCTGGCTCCCCCACCCCACCCACACACCTGAACCCCAGCCCTGATCCACCACAAACATGATCCTGAGCCCCCGCACACATCTGAACCGCAGCCCCCAACAAATCTGACCCCAGCCTCCCACACACATGACCACAAGCTCCCCACACACCTGACACCCAAACCCCCACACCTAACCACCAGCCCCTCACAAACATGACCCCCAGCCGCAAAACGCATCTGACCCACTGAACCCCCCCAACGATTGACCCAAAGCCCCATCACACACTTGGCGCCCACACCCCTCACACACCTGACCTACTGACCCAATGCCCCCGCACACACACCTGACCCCCATCCCCCCAGAAACCTGCCCCACAGCCCCCCACGCACCTGACAGCCAGCCCCCCACACTCACCGAAGGTATTTATTCACAAAATGCTGGAGTAACTCAGCAGGTCAGGCAGCATCTCGGGAGAGAAGGAATGGGTGACGTTTCGGGTCGAGACCCTTCTTCAGACTGATGTCGGGGGTGGGACAAAGGAAGGATATAGGTGGAGACAGGAAGATAGAGGGAGATCTGGGAAGGAGGAGGGGAAGAGAGGGACAGAGGAACTATCTAAATTTGGAGAAGTCGATGTTCATACCACTGGGCTGCAAACTGCCCAGGCGAAATATGAAGTGCTGTTCCTCCAATTTCCGGTGGGCCTCACTGTGGCACTGGAGGAGGCCCATGACAGAAAGGTCAGACTGGGAATGGGAGGGGGAGTTGAAGTGCTCGGCCACCGGGAGATCAGTTTGGTCAATGCGGACCGAGCGCAGGTGTTCAGCGAAGCGATCGCTGAGCCTGCGCTTGGTTTCGCCGATGTAAATAAGTTGACATCTAGAGCAGCGGATGCAATAGATCAGGTTGGAGGAGGTGCAAGAGAACCATTGTCTCACCTGGAAAGACTGTTTGGGTCCTTGGATGGGAAGATATGGCCAGTGATGGGGTCCCGTTGCAGGTGACGGAAATGTTGGTGGATGATTTGTTGGATTCGCTGGCTGGTGGGGTGGAAGGTGAGACCGAGTGGGATTCTGTCCTTGTTGCGAGTGGGGGGAGGAGGAGCAAAAGCGGAGCTGCGGGATGTAGAAGAGACCCTAGTGAGAGCCTCATCTATAATGGAGGAGGGGAAGCCCCGTTTCCAGAAGAACGAGGACATCTCTGAAGCCCGAGTGTGAAACACCTCATCCCAGGCGCAGACGCACCTGACCCCAAGCCCCACATACACCCCACCCTCAGTCCCCGAAATACCTGACCCCAGTCCCACCGCACACCTGACACCCAGCCCCCTGCGTACCTGACCCCCAGCCCCCACTCACCAGATGCCCTGAACCCCGCACATCTGACCCTGTGACCCACAGCCCCCCCACACCTGAAACCCAGCCCCTATACACCTGATACCAGCCACCCCACACACACGTGACCCCAGCCCTCACACACCTGAACCCCAGTCCCCACACACCTGACCTCTGAACATCAGTAGCCACATACACATGACACCCAGAGCCCCACATACGTGAACCCAGGCCGCCCCCCCCCCCACACGCTTGAACCACGCCCCCAGACAACCTACCCCTCAACACACCTGATCCCTTCAACCCCCCACACACCTGACCCACTGCTCCCCACACATCTGAACAACCTGTCACCCAGCTCCCCGGACACCAGTCCCTCAGCCCCCATACACACTTGAAACACGGCCCCGCACGCACCTGATCGCCAGCCTCCCACACACTTGAACCCCAGCCCCGCAAACACCTGAACTCCAGCACCGCACACACCTGAACACCATCCCCCCACACACCTGACCCACTGCTCCCCACAGACCTGAACAACCTGTCCCCCAGCCCCACGGACACCTGTCCCTCAGCCCCCCGTACACACCTGAACTCCATCCCCCCACACACCTGATCCACAACCCCCCCACACACCTGACCCCCTCAGCCACCCCCCACATAGATGAACCCCAGCCCCCACACACCTGACCTCAGCTCCCCACACACCTGGCCCCCACCCCACCCACACACCTGAACCCCAGCCCCGCACACAGTTGACCCCCTGATTCACCACACACATGATCCTGAGCCCACCACACAGCTGAACCCCATCCCCGAACACACCTGACCCCCTCAGCCCCCCACATAGCTGAATACCAGCCCCCCACACATCTGATCCACAGCCCCGCACACACCTGACCCGCTCAGCTCCCCCAAACACCTCAATCCGAGCCCCTCCACACACCTGACCCCCTCGGACCCCACACACCTGACCTCTTCGGACCCCACACACCTGACCCCTTGCCAACAACAGACCTGACCTCAGCCCTCCACACATCTGACCCCCTACGCCCCGCATCCCTGACCCCCACCCCTCCGACACACCTGAACTCCAGACCCCACACACCTGACCCCCTCAGCCACCCCCCCAGATAGCTGAACCACAGCCCCCACACACCTGACCTCAGCCCCCCACACACCTGGCCATCACCCCACAAACACACCTGAACCCCAGCCCCGCCCACAGCTGACCCCCTGATTCACCACACACATGACCCTGACCCCCCCACACAGCTGAACCCCAGCCCCCACACACCTGATCCGCAGCCCCGCACACACGTAATCCGCTCAGCACCCCCCAAACACCTCAATCCAAGCCCCTCCACACACCTGACCCCCTCGGACCACACACACCTGATCCCTTGCCAACAACAGACCTGACCTCATCCCTCCACTCACCTGACCCGTTACCCCCCCGCACCCATGACCTCCACCCCTCCGACAGACCTGAACTCCAGCCCCCCACACACCTGACCCCCTCAGCCACCCCCCCCCACATAGCTAAACTCCAGCCCCCACACACCTGACCTCAGCCCCCCACACACCTGGCCCTCACCCCACCAACACACCTGAACCTCAGCCCTGCACACTGCTGACCCCATGATTCACCACACACATGACATTGAGCGCCCCCACACAGCTGAAACCCAGCCCCCAACCAACCGGACCCCAGCCTCCCCACATAGCTGACCACCAGCCCCCCAGTCACCTGATTCACAGCCCCGCACACACCTGACCCCCAGCCACTCACAAACATGACCCCCAGCCGCCCAACATATCTGACCCACTGACCCCCACCAACATTTGGCTCAAAGCCCCATCACACACCTGGCGCCCACACCCCTCACACACCTGACCCACTGACCCACTGCCCCCGCACACACACCTGACCCCCAGCCCCTATTCACCTGATGCCCTGAACCCTACACTCTGGCTTTCTGACCCACAGCCCCCACACCTGAAACCCAGCCCTTATACACATGACACCAGCCACCCCCACACACGTGACCCCATCCCTCCCACACCTGAACCCCAGTCCCCACACACCTTACCTCTGAACATCAGTAGCCACATACACATGACACCCAGCGCCCCACACACGTGAACCCCAGCCGCCCCACACACGCATGAACCACGCCCCACAGACAACCAGCCCCTCAACACACCTGATCCTTCATCCACCCACACACCTGACCCATTGCTCCCCACACATCTGAACAACCTGTCACCCAGCCCCCCGGACATCAGTCCTTCAGCCTCCCCACACACATGAAACCCGGCCCTGCACGCACCTCATCCCCAGCCCCGCGAACACATGAACTCCAGCACCGCAGACACCTGAACCCCAGCCCCCCACACACCTGACCAACTGCTCCCCACACCCCTGAACAACTTGTCCCCCAGTCCCCCGGACACTTGTCCCTCATCCCCCCGCACACACCTGAACTCCAGCCCCGCACACACCTGAACCCCAGCCCCCCACACACCCGACACACTGCCCCTAACACACCTGAACTCAGCCCTCCACAAATCTTACCCCTCACCCCACGCACCTCTGACCACCACCCCTACCACACATCTGAACCCCAGCCCTGCACACAGCTGACCGCTTGATTCCCCACACACTTGCCCACAGCCCCCCCACACACCTGAGTCCCAGCCCACCAGAAACCGGACAACCAGCCTCACACAAACATGACCCCCCATCTCCCCCACACACCTGACCCCCAGACTCCCACACACATGACCATCAGCCTCTTACAAACCTGACCCACTGACCCGCCCAACATTTGACCCAAAGCCCAATCACACACCTGGCCCCCACACGCATCACACCTGACCCACTGACCCACAGCCCCCGCATACACCTGATCCCCAAACCCCCACACACCTGACCCCCATCCCCCCACAAACCTGACCCCCAGCCCCCCCCAAGCACCTGACAGCCAGCCACCCCACACACACCTGATCGCAACCTCCACACACATCTCACCCCCAGACTCCCACATAGCTAACCCCAGTCCTCCTGCACACTTGACCGCCAGCCCCCACTCATGCCTGACACCCAACCCCCACACACCTGACCCCAGCCCCCACACACACGTGACCCCAGCCCCCACACACCTGAACCCCAGTCCCCACACACCTGACCTCTGTACCCCAGTAACCACACACACATGATACCCAGCCCTCACACACATGCCCCCAGCTGCCCCCACACGCCTGAACCACGCCCCTCCCACACACCTGATAAGCAGCCCCCGCCACCTGACACCTACTGCTCCCCACACACATGAACAAATTGTCACCCAGACCCCGGACACCTGTCCTTCAGCCCCCCCCCACACACCTGAAATCCTGCAAAGCACGCACCTGAACCCCAGCCTCCCACACACCTGACCCCTCAACCCACCCATATAGCTGACCCCCCAGCCCCCACACACTTGAACCCCAGCCCCCACACACTTGACCGCCTCAACCCCCACACACATGACCCCTGCCCCAACACAAGTGACGTCAGCCCTCCACACACCTGACCCCCTCAGCCCCCAACAAACCTGTCCTCCACCACTCCGACACACTTGAACACCAGCCCCGCACACACGTGACACCCAGCCCTCTACTCACCTGAATCACAGCCCCTCCACTCACCTGACCCCTAGGCGCCACGCACACCTGACCCACAGCCCCCCAAACACCAGACCCACAGCCCCCACACACCTGACCAACTTGTCACCCAGCTCCCCGGACACCTGTTCCCCAGCCCCACCACACAGCTGAACCAAAGCCCACACACACCTGAACTCAAGCCACGCACACACCTGAACCCCAGCCCCCCACAAACCTGAACCCCTCAGCCACCCCCACATAGCTGACCACGAGCCCCCACACACCTGACCCACAGCCCCCCACCCACCTGCCCACTCAGCCCCCCAAGCAGCTCAATCCAAGCCCCCCCCCACACTCCTTGCCCCTCAACCCCCACACACCTGACCCCTTGCCTACAACAGAACTGACCTCAGCCTTCCACACACCTGACACCCCGACACCCACACACCCCTGACCCCCACCCTTCCGACACACCTGTACACCACCCCCCCCACACACACCTGACCCCCTCAGCCACCCCCCACATCGCTAACCTCCCACGCCCTCCACACACCTGACCACCAGCCCCCCCACACACCTGACCCCCAGCCCTCCACACACATGACCCCCTAAGCCCCCCAACGTAGCGGACCCCCAGCCCCTCCCCACACACCTGGACCCCAGCCCCGTACAGGCCTGAACTCCAGCACAGCACAAACCTGAACCCGAGCCCCCACACACAGTACCCCCTGCCCCCAGCAGACCTACACACCAGCCCCGCACACAGCTGACTCTCTGACTCCCACACACCTGACCCTGCCCCCCCCCACACCCCTGAACCCCAGCCCCCCAGAAACCGGACCACCAGCCTCACACACACATAACCCCCATCTCCCCTCACACACCTGACCCCCAGACGCCCACACACCTGACCGCCAGCCCCTCACAAACCTGACACCCAGCCGCCCGAAACATCTGACCCACCCAACATATGACCCAAAGCCTCATCACACACCTGGCCCCCGCACCCTTCACACACCTGACCCACTGACCCACAGCCCCGCACACACCTGATCCCCAGACCCCCACACACCTGCCCCATCCACCCACAAACCTGACCCCCAGCCCCCCACGCAACTGACAGCCAACCCCCCACACACACCTGACCCCAACCTCCACACACGCCTCACCTCCAGTCCCCCAGATACCTGACTCCCAGTCCCCCCGCACACTTGATCCCCAGACCCCCACTCGCCTGACATCCCGACCCCCAGCCCCCCACACAACGGACAACCAGACCCCCACAAACCTGAACCCCAACCCCGCACGCACCTGACCACCAGCCCCCTGCATGCCTGGCCCCCAGCCCCCACACACCTGACCCACAGCCCCCCATACACCTGACCTCAGCCCCTCACACACACGTGAACCCTGCCCACACACATCTGAACCCCAGCCCCCACACACCTGACCCCCTCTTCCCCCCCCCACATAGATGATCAGCAGACCCCTCACAACTGAACCACAGCCACCCACACACCAGAGCCGCTCAGCCCCCCCCACACACCTCACACCCAGCCCCCCATACACCTGACCCCTCAGCCCCCCCACACACATGACCCATTGCCCACAACAGACCTGACCTCAGCCCTCCACACACATGACCCCCTGACCCACCCACACCCCTGACCCCCACCCCTCCGACACACCTGAACCCCTGCCCCCTACACATCTGGCCCTCACACCTCCCACACCCTGAACCCCATCCCTGCACACAGCTGACACCCTGACTCCCCACACACCTCACGCTGAGCCCCCCACACGCTGAGCCCCCCTCAGCTCCCCACAGACACCTGACCCACAGACCGTCACACAAAAGACCACCAGCCCCTCACAAAGCTAAAACCCAGCCTCCCAACACACCCAAACCTCAGTTACCCACACACACCTGACGCCCAAACCCCCACACACCTGACCCCCAGCCCTTCACAAACCTGACCCCCAGCTGCCCAACATATCTGACCCCTCCCAACATTTGACCCAGAGCCCCATCACACACCTGGCCACCACACCCTCACACACCTGACTCCCATCCCCCCCACAAATATGACCCCCAGCCCCCCACGCACCTGACAGACAGCCCCCCCCACACACCTGAACCCAACCCCCACACAAACCTCACCTCCAGTCCCCCACATACCTGACCCCCAGTCCCCCCGCACACATGACCTCCAGCCCCCTGCGTACCTGACCCCAAGCCCCCACTCACCTGACTTCCTGACCCTCACACATCTGACACCCTGACCCACAGACCCCACACCTGAAACACAGCCCCCCATGCATCTGACCACAGCTCTCACCAGACAGGTGACCCCAGAGCACACACACCTGAACCCCAGTCCCCACACACCTAACCTCTGAACATCAGTACCCACATACACATGACACA
>NC_135986.1:9793891-9816391 GCF_053455715.1 Rhinoraja longicauda
TTCCCTCCCTTCGATCCCTCCCAGACCAGCCAGGGAGGGGATGGGGAAGGGGAAATATCAAGGTACAGAGGGGGGTCTCTTTGATCAGCAAGATAGACAATAAACAATAGACAATAGGTGCAGGAGGAGGCCATTCGGCCCTTCGAGCCTGTACGCACCGCCATTCAATGTGATCATGGCTGATCATTCTCAATCAGTACCCCGTTCCTGCCTTCTCCCCATACCCCCTCACTCCGCTATCTTTAACAGCTCTATCTAGCTCTCTCTTGAATGCATTCAGAGAATTGGCCTCCACTGCCTTCTGAGGCAGAGAATTCCACAGATTCACAACTCTCTGACTGAAAAAGTTTTTCCTCATCTCCGTTCTAAATGGCCGACCCCTTATTCTTAAACTGTGGCCCCTTGTTCTGGACTCCCCCAACATTGGGAACATGTTTCCTGCCTCTAACGTGTCCAACCCCTTAATAATCTTATACGTTTCGATAAGATCCCCTCTCATCCTTCTAAATTCCAGTGTATACAAGCCTAGTCGCTCCAGCCTTTCAACATATGACAGTCCCGCCATTCCGGGAATTAACCTAGTAAACCTACGCTGCACGCCCTCAATAGCAAGAATATCCTTCCTCAAATTTGGAGACCAAAACTGCACACAGTACTCCAGGTGCGGTCTCACTAGGGCCCTGTACAACTGCACACAGTACTCCAGGTGCGGTCTCACTAGGGCCCTGTACAACTGCACACAGTACTCCAGGTGCGGTCTCACTAGGGCCCTGTACAACTGCACACAGTACTCCAGGTGCGGTCTCACTAGGGCCCTGTACAACTGCACACAGTACTCCAGGTGCGGTCTCACTAGGGCCCTGTACAACTGCACACAGTACTCCAGGTGCGGTCTCACTAGGGCCCTGTACAACTGCACACAGTACTCCAGGTGCGGTCTCACTAGGGCCCTGTACAACTGCAGAAGGACCTCTTTGCTCCTATACTCAACTCCTCTTGTTATGAAGGCCAACATTCCATTGGCTTTCTTCACTGACTGCTGTACCTGCATGCTTCCTTTCAGTGACTGATGCACTAAGACACCCAGAACGGGGTACTGATTGAGAATGATCAGCCATGATCACATTGAATGGCGGTGCGTACAGGCTCGAAGGGCCGAATGGCCTCCTCCTGCACCTGTTGTCTGTTGCCTAAACCAAACTATTCACACCTAACATATCGTATGCTCAACTGTGGCGACTTCAGGCAAGGGATCGCGCGCTCCGATGGTAAGTCCACGCCCCGCGGTGGAGCTCAAAGTCAGTCCCGAGCAAGGCCGCCAGCTCCACGATGATAGACTGCAGAGCGACTGGAGATGTTGCCATTCATAGCGAGGGGATTTGAGTATAGGAGCAGGAGGTTCTGCTGCAGTTGTACAGGGCATTGGTGAGACCGCACCTGGAGTATTGTGTACAGTTTTGGTCTCCTAATCTGAGGAAAGACATTCTAGCCTTAGAGGGAGTACAGAGAAGGTTCACCAGATTGATCCCTGGGATGGCAGGACTTTCATATGAAGAAAGACTGGATAGACTCGGCTTGTACTCGCTGGAATTTAGAAGACTGAGGGGGGATCTTATAGAAACTTACAAAATTCATAAGGGGTTGGAGAGGCTAGATGCGGGAAGATTGTTCCCGATGTTGGGGAAGTCCAGAACAAGGGGTCACAGCTTAAGGATAAGGGGGAAGTCTTTTAGGACCGAGATGAGAAAGTTTTTCTTTCACACAGAGAGTGGTGAGTCTGTGAATTCTCTACCACAGAAGGTAGTTGAGGCCAGTTCATTGGCTATATTTAAGAGGGAGTTAGATGTGGCCCTTGTGGCTAAAGGGATCAGGGGGTATGGAGAGAAGGCAGGTACGGGATACTGAGCTGGATGATCAGCCATGATCATATTGAATGGCGGTGCGTACAGGCTCGAAGGGCCGAATGGCCTACTCCTGCACCTATTTTCTATGTTTCTATGACCCGGAAAACAATCGCACCTCCGGCAAGGTACGAGACTGAAAGAAAGTTTCCCCCGATCCCCCCCCCCCCCCCCCCCGCCCCCCCACATAAAACAAACCGGAGAACATTAACACAAACTCACTCAAAATAACAATAAAAAGACGAAAGAGACAGACAGGCCCGATGGCGAGGCTGCCGTCGCTGACACCGCCACCCGGTGGATATGTACGACACAGCCAGGAAAGGCAATACTTTCGGCCCGCTGTGGAACGATGCAGGAGAAGTGATAATGGGGAATCGAGTAATGGCAGAGGCGTTGAAGAACATTCTAACATCGGTCTTCACCGCGGAAGGCATCAGCAGTGTGACTACGATCCTAGACGGTCGGGGGGGGGGGGGGTGGAGGTTAATGGAGGGGCCATCACTGGAGGACTTGGCAGCTGAAAGGGCTGAAAGTCAATAAGCCACACGAGTCTCATCTTTCGCTTGTCTGGAGAAGGGTCTCGACCCAAAACGTCACCTGTTCCATCTCTCCAGAGATGCTGCCTGTCCCGCTGAGTCTACCTTCATATCTCCCTTGGGACAGTGGTATGGATGTTGACTTCTCTCACTTCAGGTAGCCCTGGCATTCCCCCCCTCTCTCTCCCTCTCCCTCTCTCTCTCTCTCTCTCTCTCTCTCTCTCCCTCCCCCTCTCTCTCCCTCCCCCCCCTCTCTCTCTCTCTCTCTCTCCCTCTCTCTCTCCCCCTCCCTCTCCCTCCCTCTCTCTCCCCCTCCCTCTCCCTCCATCTCTCTCCCTCTCCCCCTCTCCCTCTCCCTTTCTCTCTCTCTCCCTCCATCTCTCTCCCTCTCCCCCCTCTCCCTCCCTCTTTCTCCCCCTCCCTCTCCCTCCATCTCTCTCCCTCCCCCCCTCCCTCTCCCTCTCTCTCTTTTTTTTTCTTTCTTTTTTTCTTTTTTCCTTTTCAAATACTTTATTCAGCACAACTCCCTTTCTCTCTCGCTCTCTCTCCCTCTCTCTCTCTCTCTCTCTCTCTCCCCCTCTCCCTCTCTCTCTCCCTCCCCCCCCTCTCCCCCTCCCTCTCTCTCTCTCCCCCTCTCCCTCTCTCTCCCCCTCTCCAAAGACGTGCAGGTTTGTAGGTTAATTGGCTGGGCAAATGTAAAATTGTCCCTAGTGGGTGTAGGATAGTGTTAGTGTGCGGGGATCGCTGGGCGGCGCCGACCCGGTGGGCCGAAGGGCCTGTTTCCGCCCTGTGTCTCTAAATCTAAAAATCTAAATCTCTCCCTCTCCCTCTCTTCCTCTCCCCCTCTCCCTCTCTCTCTCCATCCCTCCCCCACCCAAGTCACACCAGCGTCTCGTTCTCACCCAGCAAACAGCCAACAACGTCCTGTTTCCTTTATCGTCGTTACTTATTTCCACACCTTTCATTCATTGTTCTATATCTCTCATTTCCCTCATCCCTAATCAGTCTGAAGAAGGGTCTCGACCCGAAACGTCACCCATTCCTTCTCTCCTGAGATGCTGCCTGACCCGCTGAGTTACTCCAGCGTTTTGTGAATAAATACCTTCGATTTGTACCAGCATCTGCAATTATTTTCTTATAAGACATGTTCGGCGTGAGTAGTTTAGTTTAGATTAGCGATACCGCACAAAAACACCACTGCCCACCGAGCCCGTGCCGACCGGCAATCACCCGACTACCACTATCCTGCTAGGGACCATTCACTATGTCCTCGAAGCCAATTATAGACAATAGGTGCAGGAGGAGGCCATTCGGCCCTTCGAGCCTGTACGCACCGCCATTCAATGTGATTATGGCTGATCATTCTCAATCAGTACCCCGTTCCTGCCTTCTACCCAAACCCCCTGACTCCGCCATCCTTAAGAGCTCTATCCAGCTCTCTCTTGAATGCATTCAGAGAATTGGCCTCCACTGCCTTCTGAGGCAGAAGAATTCCACAGATTCACAACTCTCTGACTGAAAAAGTTTTTCCTCATCTCCGTTCTAAATGGCCGACTCCTTATTTATAAACTGTGTGTGGCCCCTGGTTCTGGACTCCCCCAACATTGGGAACATGTTTCCTGCCTCTAACGTGTCCAACCCCTTAATAATCTTATACGTTTCGATAAGATCCCCTCTCATCCTTCTAAATTCCAGTGTATACAAGCCCAGTCGCTCCAGTCTTTCAACGTACGACAGTCCCGCCATTCCGGGAATTACTCTCCAAACCTGCACGAGTGGGGGAGAAAACCGGAGCACCCGGAGAAGACCCACACAGGTCATGGGGAGAACGTACAAACTCCGTACAGACAGCGCCCGTAGTCAGGATCGAACCCGGGTCTCTGGCGCTGTGAGGCGGCAACTCTACTGCGTTTAGTCTGCCAGGTAACCACACCTGGATTAAATGAGAATAGACGGCCTTCATCGGTCAGGGTGTTGAGTATAGTCTGACGAAGGGTCTCGACCCGAAACGTCACCCATTCCTTCTCCCCAGAGATGCTGCCTGACCCGCTGAGATACTCCAGCATTTTGTGTCTGTATGTTGTTAGGGGTTGATTTTATTCAGAAGGTATAAGAAAATAACTGCAGATGCTGGTACAAATCGAAGGTATTTATTCACAAAATGCTGGAGTAACTCAGCGGGTCAGGCAGCATCTCAGGAGAGAAGGAATGGGTGACGTTTCGGGTCGAGACCCTTCTTCAGACTGATGTCAGGGGGGCGGGACAAAGAATATAGGTGGAGACAGGAAGATAGAGGGAGAACTGGGAAGGGGGAGGGGAAGAGAGGGACAGAGGAACTATCTAAAGTTGGAGAAGTCAATGTTCATACCGCTGGGCTGCAAGCTGCCCTGGCGAAATATGAGGTGCTGTTCCTCCAATTTGCGGTGGGCCTCACTATGGCACTGGAGGAGGCCCATGACAGAAAGGTCAGACTGGGAATGGGAGGGGGAGTTGAAGTGCTGAGCCACTGGGAGATCAGGTTGGTTAAGGCGGACTGAGCGAAGGTGTTGAGCGAAGCGATCGCCGAGCCTGCGCTTGGTTTCGCGGATGGAATAGATGAGGTTGGAGGAGGTGCAGGTGAACCTCTGTCTCACCTGGAAAGACTGTTTGGGTCCTTGGATGGAGTTGAGAGGGGAGGTAAAGGGACAGGTGTTGCATCTCGTGCGGTTGCAGGGGAAAGTGCCCGGGGTTGGGGTGGTTTGGGTAGGAAGGGACGAGTGGACCAGGGAGTTACGGAGGGAAGGGTCTCTGCGGAACGCAGAAAGGTGGAGGGGATGGGAAGATCTGGCCAGTGGTGGGGTCCTGTTGTAGGTGACGGAAATGTTGGCGGATGATATGTTGGATCCGCTGGCTGGTGGGGTGGAAGGTGAGAACGAGGGGGATTCTGTCCTTGTTACGAGTGGGGGGAGGGGGAGCAAGAGCGGAGCTGCGGGATGTGGAAGAGACCCTAGTGAGAGCCTCATCTATAATGGAAGAGGGGAAGCCCCGTTTCCTGAAGAACGAGGACATCTCGGAAGCCCTCGTGTGAAACACCTCATCCCGGGCGCAGATGCGGCGTAGACGGAGGAATTGGGAGTAGGGGATAGACTTTTTGCAGGGGACCGGGTGGGAGGAAGTGTAGTCCAGATAGCTGTGCGAGTCGGTGGGCTTGTAGTAAATGTCCATCACTAGTCTGTCTCCTGTGATGGAGATGGTGAGGTCCAGAAACGGGAGGGAGATGTCAGAGATAGTCCAGGTATATTTAAGGGCAGGATGGAAATTGGAGGTGAAGTGTATGAAGTCAGTGAGTTCTGCATGGGTGCAAGAGGTAGCACCAATGCAGTCGTCGATGTAGCGGAGGTAGAGTTCGGGGATGGGGCCGGTGTACGTCAGGAACAGAGATTGTTCGACGTACCCGACAAAGAGGCAGGCGTAGCTAGGGCCCATGCGAGTGCCCATAGCTACACCTCTGGTTTGGAGGAAGTGGGAGGAGTCGAAGGAGAAGTTGTTGAGGGTAAGAACCAGCTCTGCTAGGCGGAGGAGAGTGTTGGTCGATGGGGATTGGGTCGAGGAAGAAACAGGGGGCTTGGAGACCATCCTTGCGGGGGATGGAAGTGTAGAATGACTGGACATCCATGGTGAAGATGAGGGAGTGGGGGCCTGGGAACCGGAAGTTATCCAGGAGATGGAGAGCGTGTGAGGTGTCTTGGACGTAGGTGGGGAGGGATTTAACCAGGGGGGATAGGATGGAGTCGAGGTAGGTAGAGATAAGTTCGGTGGGGCATGAGCAGGCAGAGACAATGGGTCTGCCGGGACAGTTGTGTTTGTGGATTTTGGGTAGGAGGTAGAATCGGGCCGTGCGGGGCTGGGGAACTATGAGATTGGAGGCACTGGGGGGTAGATCGCCGGAGGTGATGAGGTCGGTGATGGTGCTGCTGATAAAGGTCTGGTGTTTATCGGTGGGGTCATGGTCCAGGGATAGGCAGGAAGAGGTGTCTGAGAGTTGTCGTCTGGCCTCGGTCCGGTAGAGGTCAGCACGCCAGACTACCACAGCACCTCCCTTCAGCTTCGCTCAACACCCGCGCTCGGTCCGCGTTAACAAAACTGATCTCCCGGTGGCTGAGCACTTCAACTCCCCCTCCCACTCCCAGTCTGACCTTTCTGTCATGGGCCTCCTCCAGTGCCATAGTGAGGCCCACCGCAAATTGGAGGAACAGCACCTCATATTTCGCCTGGGCAGCTTGCAGCCCGGCGGTATGAACATCGACTTCTCCAACTTTAGATAGTTCCTCTGTCCCTCTCTTCCCCTCCCCCTTCCCAGATCTCCCTCTATCTTCCTCCCTCCATCTTCCTTCGTCCCGCCCCCCCGGACATCAGTCTGAGGAAGGGTCTCGACCCCAAACGTCACCCATTCCTTCTCTCCCGAGATGCTGCCTGACCTGCTGAGTTACTCCAGCATTTTGTGAATAAATCGATTTGTACCAGCATCTGCAGTTATTTTCTTATACTATATATATAATAATAATAATAATAATAATTCATTTATTTTATATAGCGCCTTATCACATGCTCAAAGCGCTTTACAAAAACAATTAACATAGAAACAAACAGACAAACTATCCTGACGGAAAAGCGGCGAATACTCAACGCCAGCGTCCTCTCACGTCAGGGTCCGACAGTAGACATTAAAAAGCACAAGATACACAGATATAATTTTTACACAAAACAGCCATCACAGTGATTGCTCTAGGCATACCCTCACTGTGATGGAAGGCAAAGTCTTATCTCCTCCTCATTCTTCTCCCGTGGTGCCACGAGGTGATCGAGGCTCCCAACTTTTTGAAGCCCCCACCGGGCGATGGAAAGTCCCAGGGCCGAGCCGAGCAGGCCGATGAAAGTCCTGGGCCCCCACCGGGCGATGGAAAGTGCTGCGGCCGAGCCACGCAGGGCGATGAAGGGCCTGCCGGCGGGTCGATCGTACCTCGCGCTTCGGGGCGGTCGAAGCTGCTACGGCTGGAGCTCCCGAAAGCCGGTCGCCAGCCAGGGACCTGCGAGCTCCCGATGTTGCGGTCTGCAGGGCCCACGGCCGAAGCCTCCGAGATGGTAAGTCCAGGCCCTGCGACCGGAGTCTTTGAGGTCGATCCCAGCTGGAGGCCGCCGACTCCACGATGTTAGGCCGTAGCGCGAACGGAGATACGACACGGTAAAGGTCGCATCTCCGTTGAGGAGGAGATTAGAAAAAAGGTTTCCCCCAACCCCCCCACCACCCCCCTACATACACAGAGTTAAAAATAAAACAAAACGTACATTAAACGATGACAATAGACAAAAAACAAAAAAAAGACAGAGAGACTGCCGGTGAGCCGCAGCTGCAGAACACAGCCATGCCCCATTATATATATATAAACAGGTACTATAGCAGAAAGGTGCCTTACTTCCTTTATATTTAAAGTGCCTTTAGGTGCCTCAAAGTGACCTTGCAGTTGATGTGCCTTGTTATGTTATGTTATGTTAAATGTTTTTGTATGCTATTTGAAAAAGCAATAAAAATAATATATATTTAAAAATTAAAAGAAAAAACTATTCTTTTTGTTCCAGCGTGGGTTCAATATACAGAATATAAACGTACCCGTTCCAACAAATGTTAGAACAGAAATCTAACTAACGGTAGAATTGCTGCCTCCTGCACCTCATAGGTTCAGGAGGAGGCCATTCGGCCCTTCGAGCCCGTGCGCACCGCCATTCATTGTGATCATGGCTGATCGTCCACAATCAGTAACCCGTGCCTGCCTTCTCCCCGTATCCCTTGATTCCACTAGCCCCCAGAGCTCTATCTAGCTCTCTCTTAAATCCATCCAGTGATCTGGCCTCCACTGCCCTCTGTGGCAGAGAATTCCACACATTCACAACCGTCTGGGTGAAAAAGTTCCTTCTCACCTCAGTTGTAAATGGCCTCCCCTTTATTCTATATGTGGCGCGGCGGTAGAGTTGCCGCCTTACAGCGAATGCAGCGCCGGAGACCCGGGTTCCATCCCGACTACGGGCGCCGTCTGTACGGAGTTTGTACGTTCTCCCCGTGACCCGCGTGGGTTTTCTCCGAGATCTTCGGTTTCCTCCCACACTCCAAAGACGTGCAGGTTTGTAGGTTAATCGGCTGGGTAAATGTAAAAACTGTCCCTAGTGGGTGTGGGATAGTGTTAGTGTGCGGGGATCGCTGGGCGGCACGGACCCGGTGGGCCGAAGGGCCTGTTTCCGTGCTGTATCTCTAAATTAAAATAAAACATGATGCTAAGACCATCTCTTATTTACCTGCGCATAATCCATACCCCAACATTCCCTGCGTTTCCAAGTGCCTATCGTTTTGTCTTTAGTTTAGACATACAGCGCGGAAACAGGCCCTTCGGCCCACCGAGTCCGTGCCGACCGGCGATCCCCGCACACTAACACTATCCTACACGCACCGGGGACAATTTACAATCTTTACTGAAGCCAATTATCTTACAAACCCGCACGTCTTTGGAGTGTGGGAGGAAACCGGAGCGCCCGGAGAAAACCCCACGCGGGTCACGGGGAGAACGTACAAACTCCGTACAGACGGCGCCCGTAGTCGGGATGGAACCGGGGTCTCTGGCGCTGTGAGGTGGCAACTCTACCCGCCGCTCCACCCTAAACAATAGACATAAAATGCTGGAGTAACTCAGCGGGTCAGGCAGCATCTCCCATCTACAAACCTCTATCAAATCTGCCTCCACCACCAGCACTTTGTGTCTGTATGTTGTTGGGGGGTGATTTTATTCAGAAGGTGTGTCAGCACCACCCTCTGCTGTCCACGGCTGGAACTGCGCCCTCACGCCCTTGGTTAAGGGATCAACTATTCTCTTACTTACATATACAGTTCAGGGGAAATACAACACTTTTGAAAAGATCTGTGACATTTCTGGAGGGGAATGATTTTACAGAGGCCTTGTAGTGAACGGCTGACTGTCTTTATTTTCATTGTGATTATCGTCTGGTTGGGTTATTAAAGGTGGGTGCAGTTTATATATAAATATATATATATAGATATGTATATCATATCATATCATATATATACAGCCGGAAACAGGCCTTTTCGGCCCTCCAAGTCCGTGCCGCCCAGCGATCCCCGCACATTAACATTATCCTACACCCACTAGGGACAATTTTTACATTTACCCAGCCAATTAACCTACATACCTGTACGTCTTTGGAGTGTGGGAGGAAACCGAAGATCTCGGAGAAAACCCACGCAGGTCACGGGGAGAACGTACAAACTCCTTACAGTGCAGCACCCGTAGTCAGGATCGAACCTGAGTCTCCGGCGCTGCATTCGCTGTAAAGCAGCAACTCTACCGCTGCGCTACCGTGCCGCCTATGTGTGTGTGTGTGTGTGTATGTATATATGTATGTGTGTATGTATGTGTATATATGTATGTGTGTATGCGTGTGTGTATGTATATATATATATATATGTGTGTGTGTATGTATATATATATGTGTGTGTGTGTGTGTGTGTATGTATGTGTATGTATGTGTATATATGTATGTGTGTATGCGTGTGTGTATGTATATATATATATGTGTGTGTGTGTGTATGTATATATATATATGTGTGTGTGTGTGTGTATGTATGTATGTGTATATATGTATGTGTGTATGCGTGTGTGTATGTATATATATATGTGTGTGTGTGTGTATGTATATATATATATGTGTGTGTGTGTGTATGTATGTATGTGTATGTATGTGTATATATGTATGTGTGTATGCGTGTGTGTATGTATATATATATATGTGTGTGTGTATGTATATATATATATGTGTGTGTGTGTATGTATGTATATATGTATGTGTGTATGTATGTGTATATATGTATGTGTGTATGCGTGTGTGTATGTATATATATATACATGTATGTGTGTGTGTATGTATATATATGCATAGATATATATACATGTATGTGTGCATGTATGTATGTATGTATATATATGTATATACGTGTATGTGTGTAAGCTTTCAAGAGAGGGCTAGATAGAGCTCTTAATGATAGCGGAGTCAGGGGGTATGGGGAGAAGGCAGGAACGGGGTACTGATTGAGAATGATCAGCCATGATCACATTGAATGGCGGTGCGTACAGGCTCGAAGGGCCGAATGGCCTCCTCCTGCACCTATTGTCTATTGTCTATTGCTCCTGCTTTCTCCCCACATCCCTTGATTCCGTTAGCCCTCAGAGCTAAATCTAACTCCCTCTTGAAAACATCCAGTGAATCGGCCTCCACTGCCCTCTGTGTCAGAGAATTCCACAGATTCACAACTCTCTGGGTGAAAAAGTTTTTCCTCGTCTCAGTCCTAAATGGCCGACCCCTTATTCTTAAACTGTGTGGCCCCTGGTTCTGGACTCCAGAATTTGAAGATGAGGTCTCTCTATGAGGGAGTCCTCCCCTTTACTCGAAGAGTGTTGCTGTGGTGTGTAACGAGGCCTGGCCAAGGTGGCCACTCGCTGATCATGGCTGATCGTCCACAATCAGTAACCCGTGCCTGCCTTCTCCCCATATCCCTTGATTCCGCCAGCCCCTAGAGCTCTATCTAACTCTCTTTTAAATTCATCCAGTGAATTGGCCTCCACTGCCCTCTGTGGCAGAGAATTCCACAAATTCACAGCTCTCTGGGTGAAAAAAATATTTTCTCACTTCAGTTTTAAATGGCCTCCCCTTTATTCTTAGACTGTGTGTGTGTGGGGGCCCCTGGTTCTGGACTCCCCCCAACATTGGGAACATTTTTCATTTCAAGTTTAAAGACGCAGCCTGGAAGCAGGCCCTTCGGCCCACCGAAGATGGACACAAAATGCTGGAGTAACTCAGCGGGACGGGCGACGTCTCTGGAGAGAAGGGATGGGTGACGTTTCGGGTCGAGACCCTCCTTCGGTCCCGAAACGTCACCCATTCCTTCTCTCCCGAGACGCTGCCTGTCCCGCTGAGTTACTCCAGTTTTTTCGTGTGTCTATCTTCGGCTTAAACCAGCATCTGTAGTTCCTTCCTACACCATCGGCCTACCAAGTCTCGATAGATAGACAATAGACAATAGACAATAGACAATAGGTGCAGGAGGAGGCCATTCAGCCCTTCGAGCCTGTACGCACCGCCATTCAATGCGATCATGGCTGATCACTCTCAATCAGTACCCCGTTCCTGCCTTCTCCCCATACCCCCTCACTCCGCTATCCTTAAGAGCTCTATCCAGCTCTCTCTTGAAAGCATCCAACGAACTGGCCTCCACTGCCCTCTGAGGCAGAGAATTCCACACCTTCACCACTCTCTGACTGAAAAAGTTCTTCCTCATCTCCGTTCTAAATGGCCTGCCCCTTATTCTTAAACTGTGGCCCCTTGTTCTGGACTCCCCCAACATTGGGAACATGTTTCCTGCCTCTAATGTGTCCAATCCCCTAATTATCTTATATGTTTCAATAAGATCCCCCCTCATCCTTTTAAATTCCAGTGTATACAAGCCCAATCGCTCCAGCCTTTCAACATACGACAGTCCCGCCATTCCGGGAATTAACCTAGTGAACCTACGCTGCACGCCCTCCATAGCAAGAATATCCTTCCTCAAATTTGGAGACCAAAACTGCACACAGTACTCCAGGTGCGGTCTCACTAGGGCCCTGTACAACTGCAGAAGGACCTCTTTGCGCCTATACTCAACTCCTCTTGTTATGATAGGGTAGAAATATCTAAGATTGGAGGGCATAGCTTTAAGAGGAGAGGGGCAAAGTTTAAAGGAGATGTACGGGCCAGGTGGGGGCCTGGAACGCGCTGCCAGTGGTGGTGGTGGAGGCAGATTTGATAGTGACGTTTAAGAGGCTTGTAGATGGGAGATGCTGCCTGACCCGCTGAGTTACTCCAGCATTTTATGTCTATTGTTTAGGGTGGCGCGGCGGGTAGAGTTGCCACCTCACAGCGCCAGAGACCCGGGTTCCATCCCGACTACGGGCGCCGTCTGTGCGGAGTTTGTACGTTCTCCCCGTGACCCGCGTGGGTTTTCTCCGGGCGCTCCGGTTTCCTCCCACACTCCAAAGATGTGCGGGTTTGTAAGATAATTGGCTTCAGTAAAGATTGTAAATTGTCCTTAGTGTGTGCAGGATAGTGTCTCCATGAGTGGCGGTGCTGGCACGAAGGGCCGAATGGCCTCCTCCTGCACCTATTTTCAAAATTAAATTTCAAAAACTAAAACTGGACTAAGAGGTGGGGGTGGGGGAGGCTGTGAGATGTCACAGGTACTTCTGTTCCAATGCTGTTAAGGACAGGGTGTGTGGGATACAGTTTGTATTTCACGTGTTCTCCAGGGAACAAACCTTCCCTTCCTCGGGCGAGAAGATTCGACAGGAAACAGCGTGGGCCCAGTTAACCGACCCACGAAACGAGAGGGGAGGGAGGGGGTGGTTTCTGCAGTTGTACAGGGCCCTAGTGAGACTGCACCTGGAGTACTGTGTGCAGTTGTACAGGGCCCTAGTGAGACCGCACCTGGAGTACTGTGTGCAGTTGTACAGGGCCCCAGTGAGACCGCACCTGGAGTACTGTGTGCAGTTGTACAGGGCCCTAGTGAGACCGCACCTGGAGTACTGTGTGCAGTTGTACAGGGCCCTAGTGAGACCGCACCTGGAGTACTGTGTGCAGTTGTACAGGGCCCTAGTGAGACCGCACCTGGAGTACTGTGTGCAGTTGTACAGGGCCCTAGTGAGACCGCACCTGGAGTACTGTGTGCAGTTGTACAGGGCCCTAGTGAGACCGCACCTGGAGTACTGTGTGCAGTTGTACAGGGCCCTAGTGAGACCGCACCTGGAGTACTGTGTGCAGTTGTACAGGGCCCTAGTGAGACCGCACCTGGAGTACTGTGTGCAGTTGTACAGGGCCCTAGTGAGACCGCACCTGGAGTACTGTGTGCAGTTGTACAGGGCCCTAGTGAGACCGCACCTGGAGTACTGTGTGCAGTTTTAGTCTTCAAATTTGAGGAAGGATATTCTTGCTCTTGAGGGCGTGCAGTGTAGGTTTACTAGGTTAATTCCCGGAATGGCGGGACTGTCGTATGTTGAAAGACTGGAGCGACTGGGCTTGTATACACTGGAATTTAGAAGGATGAGAGGGGATCTTATCGAAACGTATAAGATTATTAAGAGGTTGGACACGTTAGAGGCAGGAAACATGTTCCCAATGTTGGGGAGTCCAGAACCAGGGGCCACACAGTTTAAGAATAAGGGGTAGGCCATTTAGGACTGAGATGAGGAAAAACTTTGGAATTCTCTGCCTCAGAAGGCAGTGGAGGCCAATTCTCTGAATGCATTCAAGAGAGAGCTAGATAGAGCTCTTAAGGATAGCGGAGTCAGGGGGTATGGGGAGAAGGCAGGAACGGGGTACTGATTGAGAATGATCAGCCATGATCACATTGAATGGTGGTGCTGGTTCGTAGGGTCGAATGGCCTCCTCCTGCACCTATTGTCTATTGTCTATTGTCTATTAATGGGGATAGGAGGGAGAGATAGATCAGCCACGATTGAATGGAGGAGTAGAATTGATGGGCCGAATGGCCCAAATCTGCTCCTATCCCTTATGATCTTACGATCGTATGAAACCAGTAGGACAGGCAACATCTCTGAAGACAAGGAGTGTCAGAGAATCCTAGAGTGACACAGCGTGGAAACAGGCCCTTCGGCCCAACTTGCCCACACCGGCCAACATGTCCCATCTACACGAGTCCCACCTGCCCGCGTTTGGCCCATAACCCTCCAAACATGTCCTATCCATGTACCTGTCCAAATGTTTCTTAAATGTTGGGATAGTCCCAGCCTCAACTACCTCCTCCGGCAGCTCGTTCCATACACCCACCACCCTCTGTGTGGAAAAGTTACCCCTCAGATTCCTATTAAATCTTTCCCCCTTCACCTTGAGCCCATGTCCTCTGGTCCTCGATTCCCCTACTCTGGGCAAGAGACTCTGTGCGTCTACCCGATCTACTCCTCTCATGATTTTGTGCACCTCTATAAGATCACCCCTCATCCTCCTGCGCTCCAAGGAATAGAGACCCAGCCTGCTCAACCTCTCCCTGTAGCTCAGACCCTCGAGTCCTGGCAACATCCTCGTAAAATGCCCAAATAATTAGACAATTGGGCTAGCACTTTATTAGACTTCTTTAGGCTTCAGAGATACTGTGCGGAAACAGGCCCTTCGGCCCACCGAGTCCGCGCCGACCAGCGATCCCTGCGCATTAACACACTATCCTACACACACTAGGGACAATTTTTACATTTACCCAGTCAATTAACCTACAAACCTGCACGTCTTTGGAGTGTGGGAGGAAACCGAAGATCTTGGAGAAAACCCACGCAGGTCACGGGGAGAACGTACAAACTCCGTACAGACGGCGCCCGTAGTCAGGATCGAACCTGAGTCTCCGGCGCTGCATTCGCTGTTAGACAGCAACTCTACCGCTGCGCCACCGTGCCACCCTAGGCTTGTATACGCTGGAATTTAGAAGGATGAGAGGGGATCTTATCGAAACATAAAAGATTATTAAGGGGTTGGACACGTTAGAGGCAGGAAACATGTTCCCAATTGATTTATTCACAAAATGCTGGAGTAACTCAGCGGGTCAGGCAGCATCTCGGGAGAGAAGGAATGGGTGACGTTTCGGGTCGAGACCCTTCTTCAGACTGATGTCGGGGGGGTGGGACAAAGGAAGGATATAGGTGGAGACAGGAAGACAGAGGGAGATCTGGGAAGGGGGAGGGGAAGAGAGGGACAGAGGAACTATCTAAAGTTGGAGAAGTCGATGTTCGTACCATCGGGCTGCAAGCTGCCCGGGCGAAATATGAGGTGCTGCTCCTCCAATTTCCGGCGGGCCTCACTATGGCACTGGAGGAGGCCCATGACAGAGAGGTCAGACTGGGAATTGGAGGGGGAGTTGAAGTGCTCAGCCACCGGGAGATCAGTTGCGTTAATGCGGACCGAGCGCAGGTGTTCAGCGAAGCGATCGCCGAGCCTGCGCTTGGTTTCGCCGATATAAATAAGTTGACATCTAGAGCAGCGGATGCAATAGATGAGGTTGGCGGAGGTGCAGGTGAACCTCTGTCTCACCTGGAAAGACTGTTTGGGTCCTTGGATGGAGTTGAGGGGGGAGGTAAAGGGACAGGTGTTGCATCTCGTGCGGTTGCAGGGGAAAGTGCCCGGGGATGGGGTGGTTTGGGTAGGAAGGGACGAGTGGACCAGGGAGTTACGGAGGGAACGGTCTCTGCGGAACGCAGAGAGGGGAGGGGATGGGAAGATGTGGCCAGTGGTGGGGTCCCGTTGTAGGTGACGGAAATGTTGGAGGATGATATGTTGGATCCGCTGGCTGGTGGGGTGGAAGGTGAGGACGAGGGGGATCCTGTCCTTGTTACGAGTGGGGGGAGGGGGAGCAAGAGCGGAGCTGCGGGATGTAGAAGAGACCCTAGTGAGAGCCTCATCTATAATGGAGGAGGGGAAGCCCCGTTTTCTGAAGAACGAGGACATCTCGGAAGCCCTAGTGTGAAACACCTCATCCCGGGCGCAGATGCGGCGTAGACGGAGGAATTGGGAGTAGGGGATAGACTTTTTGCAAGCAACATGTTCCCAATGTTGGGGGAGCTGTAGATTAGTGTAATGGTCTCACTCATGTTGTGTGTCACGCTTTTGTAGTTATGCCCCATTAGCTTTTGAGTGACCACTGCTTGCGAGATTCGGGTTAGTGTAAGTGGAACGTGGAGGCGTGAGATCGTGCTTGCTATGTAGTTAATAAAGCCTTTGGATCGTTATCCAGGTGTAAGGCTTCTGTTATTATACGGTCACCACGACATGGTGTCAGAAGTGGGATTCGAAACCCACGCCTTCAATTGGACCCCAACCCCTCCCCCCTTCCCTCCACCCCCCCCCTCCCTCCCTAGGAAATAGATTTATACTTTAAAATGTGAATAATTTAAAAAAATATAACACCGATTTCAACAGGTACAGAAGTGTGGAAACGCAGACCTCCAGATTCAGGGGCAGTTCCTTCCCGGCTGTTATCAGGCAACTGAACCATCCCACCACAACCAGAGAGCAGTGCTGAACTACTATCTACCTCATTGGTGACCCTCGGACTATCCTCGATCGGACTTTGCTGGCTTTACCTTGCACTAAACGTTATTCCCTTATCGTGTATCTGTACACTGTGGACGGCTCGATTGTAATCGTGTCTTGTCTTTCTGCTGACTGGTTAGCGCGCGACAGAAGCTTTTCACTGTACCTCGGTACACGTGACAATATACAGCGTCCGGGCCTACAGTGTCTGGCCCTACAGTGTCTGGGCCTACAGCGTCCGGGCCTATAGCATCTGGGCCTGCAGCATCTGGGCCTACAGCGTACGGGTCTACAGCGTCCGGGCCTACAGTGTCCGGGCCTATAGCATCTGGGCCTACAGTGTCCGGGCTTACAGTGTCTGGGCCTACAGCGTCCAGGCCTACAGCATCTGGGCCTACAGTGTCAGGGTCTACAGTGTCCGGGCCTACAGTGTCCGGGTCTACATTGTCCGGGCCTACAGCATCTGGGCCTACAGTGTACGAGCCTAAAGTGTCCGGGCCTACAGTGTCTGGGCCTACAGTGTCTGGGCCTACAGCGTCCGGGCCTACAGTGTCTGGGCCTACAGTGTCTGGGCCTACAGCGTCCGGGCCTACAGCATCTGGGCCTACAGTGTCAGGGTCTACAGTGTCCGGGCCTACAGTGTCCGGGCCTACAGTGTCCGTGTCTACAGTGTCCTGGCCTACAGCATCTGGGCCTACAGCATTTGGGCCTACAGTGTACGGGCCTAAAGTGTCCGGGCCTACAGTGTCCGGGTCTACATTGTCCGGGCCTACAGCATCTGGGCCTACAGTGTACGAGCCTAAAGTGTCCGGGCCTACAGTGTCCGGGCCTACAGCATCTGGGCCTACAGTGTCAGGGTCTACAGTGTCCGGGCCTACAGTGTCCGGGCCTACAGTGTCCGGGTCTACATTGTCCGGGCCTACAGCATCTGGGCCTACATTGTACGAGCCTAAAGTGTCCGGGCCTACAGTGTCCGGGCCTACAGTGTCTGGGCCTACAGTGTCTGGGCCTACAGTGTCTGGGCCTACAGCATCCGGGCCTACAGTGTCTGGGCCTACAGTGTCTGGGCCCACAGCGTCCGGGCCTACAGCACCTGGGCCTACAGTGTCAGGGTCTACAGTGTCCGGGCCTACAGTGTCCGGGCCTACAGTGTCCGTGTCTACAGTGTCCGGGCCTACAGCATCTGGGCCTACAGTGTACGGGCCTAAAGTGTCCGGGCCTACAGTGTCCGGGCCTACAGTGTCCGGGCCTACAGTGTCTGGGCCTACAGTGTCTGGGCCTACAGCGTCTGGGCCTACAGTGTCCGGGCCTACAGTGTCTGGGCCTACAGTGTCCGGGCCTACAGTGTCCGGGCCTACAGTGTCTGGGCCTACAGCATCTGGGGCTACAGTGTCTGGGCCTACAGCGTCTGGGCCTACAGCGTCTGGGCCTACACTGTCCGGGCCTAATACGGGACAAGGGCGGTCCCGTACGTGACAAACCAATTTAGCCCAAAATACGGGATGTCCCGGCTAATACGGGACAGTTGGCAACACTAGATAAGACAGAGCTAGTGTGAACGGGCTATCGATCAGGCCTTAACTGTACGCTTTACACAAGATGGCGCCCTTGTACCATATGGCCACAGTAAGGGGGACTGACATCTGATGAAAGAATGGGTCGACTGGGCTTGTATTCACTGGAGTTTAGAAGGATGAGAGGGGATCTTGTAGAGACATATACAATTCTTAAAGGATTGGACAGGCTAGATGCAGGAAAAATGTTCCCCATGTTGGGGGGAGTCCAGAACCAGGGGGGTCACACAGTTTAAGAATAAGGGGTTCGGCCATTTAGGACTGAGATGAGGAAACACTTTTTCAGTCAGAGTTGTGAATCTGTGGAATTCTCTGCCACAGAAGTCAGTGGAGGCCAATTCACTGGATGTTTTCAAAGAGATCATTAGATTTAGCTCTTGGGGCTAACGGAATCAAGGGATGTGGGGAGAAAGCAGGAACGGGGGAACTGATTGTGGATGATCAGCCATGATCATATTCAATGGCGGTGCGTACAGGCTCGAAGGGCCGAATGGCCTCCTCCTGCACCTACTATGTTTCTATGATATGTCTGCAGCTTTGCAGCCCCTATAACTAAATGGAATCACTGCCATAGAGAGTCGTAGAGCCACACAGTGTGGAAACAGGCCCTTCGGCCCAACTTGGCCACACTGGCCAACATGCCCCATCTACACTAGTCCCACCTGCCCGCGTTTGGCCCGTATCTCTCCAAACCCGTCCTATCCATGTGCCTGTCCAAATGCCTCTTAAATGTTGTGATTGGGCGCAGCGGGTAGAGCTGCTGCCTCACAGCGCCGGAGACCCGGGTTCGATCCTAACCACGGGCGCTGCCTGTACGGAGTTTGCACGTTCTCCCCCGTGACCTGCGTGGGTTTTCTCCGGGTGCTCCGGATTCCTCCCACACTCCAAAGACGTGCGGGTTTGTAGGTTAATTGGCTCCGGTTTAAAATATTGTAAATGGTGTGTGTGTAGGATAGTGTTAGTGTGCGGGGATCACGATAGTCGGCGCGGACTCGGTGGGCCGAAGGGCCTGTTTCCGCGCTGTACCTCTGAAGTCTAAAGAAGTCTAATAAAGTGCTGGCCCAACTGTCTGATTATTTGGGCATTTTACGAGGATGTTGCCAGGACTCAAGGGGCCTGAGCTCCAGGGAGAGGTTGAGCAGGCTGGGTCTCTATTCCTTGGAGCGCAGGAGGATGAGGGGAGATCTTATAGAGGTGTACAAAATCACGAGAGGAATTGATCGGGTAGACGCACAGAGTCTCTTGCCCAGAGTAGGGGAATCGAGGACCAGAGGACATGGGTTCAAGGTGAAGGGGGAAAGATTTAATAGGAATCCGAGGGGTAGCTTTTCCACACAGAGGGTGGTGGGTGTATGGAACGAGCTGCCGGAGGAGGTAGTTGAGGCTGGGACTATCCCAACGTTTAAGAAACATTTGGACAGGTACATGGATAGGACGGGTTTGGAGGGATATGGGCCAAACGCGGGCAGGTGGGACTAGTGTAGATGGGACATGTTGGTCGGTGTGGGCAAGTTGGGCCGAAGGGCCTGTTTCCACGCTGTGTCACTCTAGGATTCTCTGACACTCCTATTCTTCAGAGATGTTGCCTGTCCTGCTGGTTTCATACGATCGTCAGATCATAAGTGATAGGAGCAGATTTGGGCCATTCGGCCCATCAATTCTACTCCTCCATTCAATCGTGGCTGATCTATCTCTCCCTCCTATCCCCATTAATAGACAATAGACAATAGGTGCAGGAGTAGGCCATTCGGCCCTTCGAGCCAGCACCACCATTCAATGTGATCATGGCTGATCATTCTCAATCAGTACCCCGTTCCTGCCTTCTCCCCATACCCCCTGACTCCGCTATCCTTAAGAGCTCTATCTAGCTCTCTCTTGAATGCATTCAGAGAATCGGCCTCCACTGCCCTCTGAGGCAGAGAATTCCACAGATTCACAACTCTCTGACTGAAAAAGTTTTTCCTCATCTCCGTTCTAAATGGCCTACCCCTTATTCTTAAACTGTGTGGCCCCTGGTTCTGGACTCCCCCAACATTGGGAACATGTTTCCTGCCTCTAGCATGTCCAACCCCTTAATAATCTTATACGTTTCGATAAGATCCCCTCTCATCCTTCTAAATTCCAGTGTATACAAGCCTAGTCGCTCCAGTCTTTCAACATACGACAGTCCCGCCATTCCGGGAATTAACCTAGTGAACCTACGCTGCACGCCCTCAATAGCAAGAATATCCTTCCTCAAATTTGGAGACCAAAACTGCACACAGTACTCCAGGTGCGGTCTCACTAGGGCCCTGTACAACTGCACACAGTACTCCAGGTGCGGTCTCACTAGGGCCCTGTACAACTGCACACAGTACTCCAGGTGCGGTCTCACTAGGGCCCTGTACAACTGCACACAGTACTCCAGGTGCGGTCTCACTAGGGCCCTGTACAACTGCACACAGTACTCCAGGTGCGGTCTCACTAGGGCCCTGTACAACTGCACACAGTACTCCAGGTGCGGTCTCACTAGGGCCCTGTACAACTGCACACAGTACTCCAGGTGCGGTCTCACTAGGGCCCTGTACAACTGCACACAGTACTCCAGGTGCGGTCTCACCAGGGCCCTGTACAACTGCAGAAGGACCTCTTTGCTCCTATACTCAACTCCTCTTGTTATGAAGGCCAACATTCCATTGGCTTTCTGCTGTACCTGCGTGTTCCTGCCTTCTCCCCATAATCCCTGACACACCCGTGGTCACTCCAGCATTTTGTGTGTATCTTCGGCGTACACCAGTTCCTTCCCACCCAACTGTGTTTCTCGTGTGTGGAGGAGACCAAGACAGGGCTGGGCGATCTTTTCGCTGAACACCTCCGCTCGGTCTGCCTTGCCCAACGCGGTCTCCCGGCTCCCAAACACTTCAACTCCCCCCTCCCACTCCCACACTGACCTTTCTGTCCTGGGCCTCCTACACTGTCCAGGGCCTGTCCGACTAGATGTAGGCTTGTATTCACTGGAGTTTAGATGTAGGCTTGTATTCACTGTAGTTTAGATGTAGGCTTGTATTCACTGGAGTTTAGATGTTGGCTTGTTTTCACTGGAGTTTAGATGTAGGCTTGTATTCACTGGAGCTTAGTAGGCTTGTATTCACTGGAGTTTAGATGTAGGCTTGTATTCACTGGAGTTTAGATGTAGGCTTGTATTCACTGGAGTTTAGATGTAGGCTTGTATTCACTGGAGTTTAGATGTAGGCTTGTATTCACTGGAGTTTAGTAGGCTTGTATTCACTGGAGTTTAGATGTAGGCTTGTATTCACTGGAGTTTAGAAGTAGGCTTGTATTCACTGGAGTTTAGATGTAGGCTTGTATTCACTGGAGTTTAGATGTAGGCTTGTATTCACTGTAGTTTAGATGTAGGCTTGTGTTCACTGGAGTTTAGAAGTAGGCTTGTATTCACTGTAGTTTAGATGTTGGCTTGTATTCACTGGAGTTTAGATATAGGCTTGTATTCACTGGAGTTTAGATGTAGGCTTGTATTCACTGGAGTTTAGATGTAGGCTTGTATTCACTGGAGTTTAGATGTAGGCTTGTATTCACTGGAGTTTAGATGTAGGCTTGTATTCACTGGAGTTTAGATGTAGGCTTGTATTCACTGGAGTTTAAATGTAGACTTGTATTCACTGGAGTTTAGATGTAGGCTTGTATTCACTGGAGTTTAGATGTAGGCTTGTATTCACTGGAGTTTAGATGTAGGCTTGTATTCACTGGAGTTTAGATGTAGGCTTGTATTCACTGGAGTTTAGAAGGACGAGAGGGGGATCTTATAGAGACGTATAAAATTATAAAAAGGACTGGACAAGCTAGATGCAGGAAAAATGTTCCCAATGTTGGGGGAGTCCAGAACCAGGGGCCACACAGTCTAAGAATAAAGGGGAGGCCATTTAAAACTGAGGTGAGAAGGAACTTTTTCACCCAGAGAGCTGTGAATTTGTGGAATTCTCTGCCACAGAGGGCAGTGGAGGCCAAATCACTGGATGGATTTAAGAGAGAGTTAGATAGAGCTCTAGGGGCTAGTGGAATCAGGGGATATGGGGAGAAGGCAGGCACGGGTTACTGATTGTGGACGATCAGCCATGATCACAATGAATGGCGGTGCGTACAGGCTCGAAGGGCCGAATGGCCTCCTCCTGCACCTATTTTCTAAGTATCTACGTATGTATAGAAATTTCTCGGCTTGTCGCCAGGTATCGTACCTTATTGCGAGCGCTGTCTGTCGCACGCTGTCCCCAGGTTTGCTAGGTTGTCGTAGGTGCGTTTAGAAGCACGTAATATTAAATTAAGAAA
>NC_135986.1:9821391-9823891 GCF_053455715.1 Rhinoraja longicauda
AAGTGTGAGGTTATCCACTTTGGTGGTAAGAATAGGAAGGCAGAGTATTATCTGAATGGTGTCAAGTTAGGAACAGGGGACGTACAACGAGATCTGGGTGTCCTAGTGCATCAGTCACTGAAAGGAAGCATGCAGGTACAGCAGGCAGTGAAGAAAGCCAATGGAATGTTGGCCTTCATAACAAGAGGAGTTGAGTATAGGAGCAAAGAGGTCCTTCTGCAGTTGTACAGGGCCCTAGTGAGACCGCACCTGGAGTACTGTGTGCAGTTTTGGTCTCCAAATTTGAGGAAAGATATTCTTGTTATTGAGGGCGTGCAGCGTAGGTTTACTAGGTTAATTCCCGGAATGGCGGTACTGTCATAGGTTGAAAGACTGGAGCGACTAGGCTTGTATACGCTGGAATTTAGAAGGATGAGGGGGGATCTTATTGAAACATATAAGATAATTAGGGGATTGGACACATTAGAGGCAGGAAACATGTTCCCAATGTTGGGGGAGTCCAGAACAAGGGGCCACAGTTTAAGAATAAGGGATAGGCCATTTAGAACGGAGATGAGGAAGAACTTTTTCAGTCAGAGAGTGGTGAAGGTGTGGAATTCTCTGCCTCAGAAGGCAGTGGAGGCCAGTTCGTTGGATGCTTTCAAGAGAGAGCTGGATAGAGCTCTTAAGGATAGCGGAGTGAGGGGGTATGGGGGGAAGGCAGGAACGGGGTACTGATTGAGAGTGATCAGCCATGATCGCATTGAATGGCGGTGCTGGCTCGAAGGGCTGAATGGCCTCCTCCTGCACCTATTGTCTATTGTCTATTGTCTATAGTTTGGTTTGGTTTAGTTTATTTTAAATTAGTTTAGTTTAGTTTGGAGATACAACGCGGAAACAGGCCCTTCGGCCCACCGGGTCCGCACCGACCAGCGATCCCCGCACACTAACACTATCCTATACACACACACGAGGGACAATTTACATTTACATTTTCTATGTTTCTATGACTATAGACAATGGACAATAGGTGCAGGAGGAGGCCATTCGGCCCTTCGAGCCAGCACCGCCATTCAATGTGACTCCAGCTTTTTAGGCCTATCTTAGTGTGAACTAGTTTTTATTTGTGCCATTTCTAACATGACACTTATTTGTTATTTCTGAATCGTGCCTAGCTAATAAATAATGTAAGGGTAATATCAGAACTTTTATTTATTTAGACTCAGAGGTCAATTATTATATTACAAGTTTAAGTTTCTCCATTGCTGATTATATTGATAAATATAGCTTGATTTATAATTGATACCCACATCGTCACCTTATTGTCTACAAACATCTTTGGTTTAAACCAGTAGTTATTTCCTTCACAATTCCTGCCCCACTAAGAAATAGAATCAAAGAATCATAGACAATAGGTGCAGGAGGAGGCCATTCAGCCCTTCGAGCCAGCACCGCCATTCATTGCAATCATGGCTGATCGTCCACAATCAGTAACCCGTGCCTGCCTTCTCCCCATATCCCTTGATTCCACCAGCCCCTAGAGCTCTATCTAACTCTCTCTTAAATCCATCCAGTGATCTGGCCTCCACTGCCCTCTGTGGCAGAGAATTCCACAAATTCACAACCGTCTGCGTGAAAAAGTTCCTTCTCACCTCAGTTTTAAATGGCCTCCCCTTTATTCTATAGGTGGCGCGGCGGTAGAGTTGCCACTTTACAGCGAATGCAGCGCCGGAGACCCGGGTTCGATCCCGACTACGGGCACCGTCTGTACGGAGTTTGTACGTTCTCCCCGTGACCTGCGTGGGTGTTCTCCGTAGATCTTCAGTTTCCTCCCACACTCCAAAGATGTGTGGGTTTGTAGGTTAATTGACTTGGTGTAAATGTAAAAATTGTCCCTAGTGTGTGTAGGACAGTGTTAGTGTGCGGGGATCGCTGGTCGGCGCGGACTCAGTGGGCCGAAGGGCCTGTTTCTGTGCTGTATCTACAAACTAGACTGTGTGGCCCCTGGTTCTGGACTCCCTCAACATTGGGAACACTTTTCCTGCATCTAGCTTGTCCAGTCCTTTTATAATTTTATACGTTTCTATACAATCCCCTCTCATCCCTCTAAATTCCAGTGAATGCAAGCCCAGTCGATCCAATCTTTCATCATATGACAGTCCCGCCATCCCGGTGATTAACTTGGTGAACCTACGCTGCACGCCCTCAATGGCAAGGATGTCCTTCCTCAAATTAGGAGACCGAAACTTCACACAGTACTCCAGGTGCGGTCTCACCAGGGCCCTGTACAACTGCAGAAGGACTCCCTTGCTCCTATACTGAAATCCTCTCTCTCTTAGATGGGCATCATAGTTGGCATGATTATGGGCAGGGAGCGTCTTTCTGTGCTGTAAGTAGAGTTGCCAACTGTCCCGCATTAGCCGGGACATCCCGTAAATTGGGCTAAATTGGTTTGTCCCGCACGGGACCACCCTTATCCTGTATTAGGCCAGGGGGGCGCTGTAGGCCCGGACACTGTAGG
>NC_135986.1:9828891-9835546 GCF_053455715.1 Rhinoraja longicauda
GTGTAGATGGGGCATGTTGGTCGGTGTGGGCAGGCGGGACTAGTGTAGATGGGGCATGTTGGCCGGTGTGGGCAGGTGGGACTAGTGTAGATGGGGCATGTTGGTCGGTGTGGGCAGGTGGGACTAGTGTAGCTGGGGCATGTTGGTCGGTGTGGGCAGGTGGGACTAGTGTAGATGGGGCACGTTGGCCGGTGTGGGCAGGTGGGACTAGTGTAGATGGGGCATGTTGGTCGGTGTGGGCAGGCGGGCTAGTGTAGATGGGGCATGTTGGCCGGTGTGGGCAGGTGGGACTAGTGTAGATGGGACATGTTTGTCGGTGTGGGCAGGTGGGACTAGTGTAGATGGGGCATGTTGGTCGGTGTGGGCGGGTGGGACTAGTGTAGATGGGGCATGTTGGCCGGTGTGGGCAGGTGGGACTAGTGTAGATGGGGCATGTTAGTCGGTGTGGGCAGGTGGGACTAGTGTAGCTGGGGCATGTTGGTCGGTGTGGGCAGGTGGGACTAGTGTAGATGGGGCATGTTGGTCGGTGTGGGCAGGTGGGACTAGTGTAGATGGGGCATGTTGGCCGGTGTGGGCAGGTGGGACTAGTGTAGATGGGACACGTTGGTCGGTGTGGGCAGGTGGGACTAGTGTAGATGGGGCATGTTGGCCGGTGTGGGCAGGTGGGACTAGTGTAGATGGGACATGTTGGCCGGTGTGGGCAGGTGGGACTAGTGTAGATGGGGCATGTTGGCCGGTGTGGGCAGGTGGGACTAGTGTAGATGGGGCATGTTGGTCGGTGTGGGCAGGTGGGACTAGTGTAGATGGGGCATGTTGGTCGGTGTGGGCAGGCGGGACTAGTGTAGCTGGGGCATGTTGGTCGGTGTGGGCAGGTGGGACTAGTGTAGATGGGGCATGTTGGCCGGTGTGGGCAGGTGGGACTAGTGTAGATGGGGCATGTTGGTCGGTGTGGGCAGGTGGGACTAGTGTAGATGGGGCATGTTGGGCGGTGTGGGCGGGTGGGACTAGTGTAGATGGGGCATGTTGGTCTGTGTGGGAAGGTGGGACTAGTGTAGATGGGGCACGTTGGCCGGTGTGGGCAAGTTAGGCCGAAAGGCCTGGTTTCCGTGCTGTATCACTCTAAGACTCTATGGCGTGGGATTAAGCTGCTGAATAACTTGTAATATCTGACGTTTTAGCCCCATGAAACGATTCCATTTAATATGATAATCCATCCCGAACACTGATATGTATGCTTGCTTGACATATAATTTCATTTGTGGAAAGCCATTGTTGCTTTAAGGCTGTTCATTCTTTAAGGATTAAAATATATTCCCCGAACTGCAATGATATTCGACAAGACTTCCAGACACTGTGATTGTCTTCGGTTTAGTTTAGATTAGTTTAGTTCAGAGATACAGGCCCTTCGACCCACCAAGTCCAGCGATCCCCGCACATTAACGCCATCCTACACACAAACTAGGGACAATTTACACACACGCACACCAAGCCAATTAACCTACAGACCTGCACGTCTTTGGAGTGTGGGAGGAAACCGAAGATCTCGGAGAAAACCCACGCAGGTCACGGGGAGAACGTACAAACTCCGTACAGACGGCGCCCGTATTCGGTGGTATTTATTCACAAAATGCTGGAGTAACTCAGCGGGTCAGGCAGCATCTCAGGAGAGAAGGAATGGGTGACGTTTCGGGTCGAAACCCTTCTTCAGACTGATGTCAGGGGGGCGGGACAAAGGAAGGATATAGGTGGAGACAGGAAGATAGAGGGAGATCTGGGAAGGAGGAGGGGAAGAGAGGGACAGAGGAACTATCTAAAGTTGGAGAAGTCGATGTTCATACCGCTGGGCTGCAAGCTGCCCAGGCGAAATATGAGGTGCTGTTCCTCCAATTTGCGGTGGGCCTCACTATGGCACTGGAGGAGGCCCTTGACAGAAAGGTCAGACTGGGAGTGGGAGGGGGAGTTGAAGTGCTGAGCCACCGGGAGATCAGGTTGGTTAATGCGGACCGAGCGCAGGTGTTGAGCGAAGCGATCGCCGAGCCTGCGCTTGGTTTCGCCGATGTAAATAAGTTGACATCTGGAGCAGCGGATGCAATAGATGAGGTTGGAGGAGGTGCAGGTGAACCTCTGTCTCACCTGGAACCATAGTCAGGATGGTGTATGGATAGAGAGATTAGATACATCTCGTTCAGGTATGCCACGTGTAGTTCAGTTTACTTTAGAGATACAGTGCGGAAACAGGCCCCTGTGTGTTCGCTAGGGGAAGATAAAATCAACGAGGCATACAAAGTTAAATTTAATCAGGAGGACAATCAAAATAGTGCCTTTTTGTCACCTTCGACTGAGCTAACAATCATCTATTCTAAAGATGGACACAAAATGCTGGAGTAACTCAGCGGGTCAGGCAGCATCTCTGGAGAGAAGGAATGGGTGATGTTTCGGGTCGAGACCCTTCTTCAGACAGACCTATTCCACATTTTCCTCAATCTACATCCCCTTCGATCTCACGTTTTCACACCTTACCCTTCCATATCTCTCGTTTCCCTCCCCCCCCGACTCTCAGTCTGAAGAAGGGTCTCGGCCCGAAACGTCACCCATTCCTTCTACAGATAGGTAGATAAGGTTCTATACATATCTATATGCACATGCACTTAGCATTCACTTTGGAAGTAAGAATAGAAAGGCAGATTATTATCTGAATGGTGTCAAGTTAGGAGGAGGGGGAGTTCAACGAGATCTGGGTGTCCTAGTGCATCAGTCAATGAAAGGAAGCATGCAGGTACAGCAGGCAGTGAAGAAAGCCAATGGAATGTTGGCCTTCATAACAAGAGGAGTTGAGTATAGGAGCAAAGAGGTCCTTCTACAGTTGTACCGGGCCCTGGTGAGACCGCACCTGGAGTACTGTGTGCAGTTTTGGTCTCCAAATTTGAGGAAGGATGTTCTTGCTATGGAGGGCGTGCAGCGTAGGTTCACTAGGTTAATTCCCGGAATGGCGGGACTGTCGTATGTTGAAAGGCTGGAGCGATTGGGCTTGTATACACTGGAATTTAGAAGGATGAGGGGGGATCTTATTGAAACATATAAGATAATTAGGGGATTGGACACATTAGAGGCAGATAACATGTTCCCAATGTTGGGGGAGTCCAGAACAAGGGGCCACAGTTTGAGAATAAGGGGTAGGCCATTTAGAACGGAGATGAGGAAGAACTTTTTCAGTCAGAGGGTGGTGAAGGTGTGGAATTCTCTGCCTCAGAAGGCAGTGGAGGCCAGTTCGTTGGATGCTTTCAAGAGAGAGCTGGATAGAGCTCTTAAGGATAGCGGAGTGAGGGGGTATGGGGAGAAGGCAGGAACGGGGTACTGATTGAGAGTGATCAGCCATGATCGCATTGAATGGCGGTGCTGGCTCGAAGGGCTGAATGGCCTACTCCTGCACCTATTGTCTATTGTCTATTGTCTATTGTCTATTGTCTATTGTCACGTCAATGATGTAGATGGAGATTAAACATAGAAAATAGGTGCAGGAGGAGGCCATTCGGCCCTTCGAGCCAGTACCGCCATTCATTGTGATCACGGCTGATCATCCACAATCAGTAACCCGTGCCTGCCTTCTCCCCATATCCCTTGATTCCACTAGCCCCTAGAGCTCTATCTAACTCTCTCTTTTAAATTCATCCAGTGAATTGGCCTCCACTGCCCTCTGTGGCAGAGAATTCCACAGATTCACAACTCTCTGGGTGAAAAAGTTCCTTCTCGCCTCAGTTTTAAACGGCCTCCCCTTTATTCTAAGACTGTGTGGCCCCTGGTTCTGGACTCGCCCAACATTGGGAACATTTTTCATGCATCTAGCTTGTCCAGTCCTTTTATAAGTTTTATACGTCTCTATAAGATCCCCTCTCACCCTTGTAAACTCCAGTGAATAGTTTGGATCGAAATGACAACATGGACCGCTGGGACTGACAAATGTTCTCTAATTGGAGAGTCTCGATACACAGTGGGTCAGGCAGCATCTAGGAGAGAAGGAATGGGTGACGTTTCGGGTCGAGATCCTTCTTCAAACCCGCACGTCTTTGGAGTGTGGGAGGAAACCGAAGATCTCGGGGAAAACCCACGCAGGTCACGGGGAGAACGTACAAACTCCGTACAGACGGCGCCAGTAGTCGGGATGGAACCTGAGTCTCCGGCGCTGCATTCGCTGTAAGGCGGCAACTCTACCGCTGCGCCACCGTGCCGCCCTCTACTATCAATTATATTTAGAATCGTTTATTTTGGGAGCGTTATCCAGGATGGATGGAGAGATTAGATACATCTAGTTCAGTTTAGTTCATTGTCACCTGTACCGATGCACGGTGAGTTCGGAAGCAATAGAAGCAGAATTAGGCCATTCGGCCCATCAAGCCTGCTCGGCCATTCAATCACGGCTGGTCGATCGCTCCCTCCTAACCCCATTCTCCTGCCTTCTCCCCATAACCCCTGACACCCGCACTAATTAAATATTGAATCGGTGATATTTCGGGTCAGGGCCCTTCAATTTTATTTTAGTTTAGAGATATGGCCCTCTCCCCTGACTCTCAGTCTGAAGAAGGGTCTCGACCCAAAACATCGCCCATTCCTGCTCTCCAGAGATGCTGCCTGTCCCACTGAGTTACTCCAGATTTTTGTGTCCATCTTCAGGATAGATTGAAGATTGTGGAACGATTGCAATGTGTGATTGTAGATCGGCTTCTGTGGCAGGCACGCAAATAGTTGCCTGGGTTGGGCCTAGGGGTTGCCATCTTCCTCACTCCCAAATAAGGGACAAAGGGTGACGTCACCGCCCCGGGCCCCACGTGACCTCACCCAGCCAGCGGCCACCTGCTCCCGCTCCACCAATGGCGGCCGCCCGGGCCAGGAGGCGGGTTGCTACGCAACCTCCGTTAGGCAGCGTCCGGGCCCCTGGGCCTACAGTGTCCAGGACTACAGCGGCCCCGGGCTACAGTGTCCGGGCCTACAGTGTCCGGGTCTACAGTGTCCGGGCCTACTGTGTCCGGGCCTACAGTGTCCGGGCCTACAGTGTCCGGGCCTAGAGTGTCCGGGCCTACTGTGTCCGGGCCTACTGTGTCCGGGCCTACAGTGTCCGGGCCTACAGCGTCCGGGCCTAGAGTGTCCGGGCCTACAGTGTCCGGGTCTACAGTGTCCGGGCCTACAGTGTCCGGGCCTACTGTGTCCGGGCCTACAGTGTCCGGGCCTACAGTGTCCGGGCCTACAGTGTCCGGGCCTACAGTGTCCGGGCCTACAGTGTCCGGGCCTTCAGTGTCCGGGCCTACTGTGTCCGGGCCTACAGTGTCCGGGCCTACAGTGTCCGGGCCTACATTGTACGGGCCTACAGTGTCCGGGCCTACATTGTCCGGGCCTAAAGTGTCCGGGCCTACAGTGTCCGGGCCTACAGTGTCCGGGCCTACTGTGTCCGGGCCTACAGTGTCCGGGCCTTCACTGTCCGGGCCTACTGTGTCCGGGCCTACAGTGTCCGGGCCTACATTGTCCGGGCCTACTGTGTCTGGGCCTACAGTGTCCGGGCCTACAGTGTCCGGGCCTACAGTGTCCGGGCCTACAGTGTCCGGGCCTTCAGTGTCCGGGCCTACTGTGTCCGAGCCTACAGTGTCCGGGCCTACAGTGTCCGGGCCTACAGTGTCCGGGCAACCTCCGTTAGGCGGCGTCCGGGCCCCCGGGCCTACAGTGTCCAGGACTACAGCGGCCCCCGGGCTACAGTGTCCGGGCCTACAGTGTCCGGGCCTACAGTGTCCGGGCCTACATTGTCCGGGCCTACAGTGTCCGGGCCTACATTGTCCGGGCCTACTGTGTCCGGGCCTACAGTGTCCGGGCCTTCAGTGTCCGGGCCTACAGTGTCCGGGCAACCTCCGTTAGGCGGCGTCCGGGCCCCCGGGCCTACAGTGTCCAGGACTACAGCGGCCCCCGGGCTACAGTGTCCGGGCCTACTGTGTCCGGGCCTACATTGTCCGGGCCTACAGTGTCCGGGCCTACATTGTCCGGGCCTACGGTGTCCGGGCCTACCGTGTCCGGGCCTACAGTGTCCGGGCCTACATTGTCCGGGCCTACTGTGTCCGGGCCTACAGTGTCCGGGCCTTCAGTGTCCGGGCCTACAGTGTCCGGGCAACCTCCGTTAGGCGGCGTCCGGGCCCCCGGGCCTACAGTGTCCAGGACTACAGCGGCCCCCGGGCTACAGTGTCCGGGCCTACAGTGTCCGGGCCTACTGTGTCCGGGCCTACAGTGTCCGGGCCTACAGTGTCCGGGCCTACAGTGTCCGGGCCTACAGTGTCCGGGCCTACAGTGTCCGGGCCTTCAGTGTCCGGGCCTACTGTGTCCGGGCCTACAGTGTCCGGGCCTACATTGTCCGGGCCAACTGTGTCTGGGCCTACAGTGTCCGGGCCTACAGTGTCCGGGCCTACTGTGTCCGAGCCTACAGTGTCCGGGCCTACAGTGTCCGGGCCTACAGTGTCCGGGCAACCTCCGTTAGGCGGCGTCCGGGCCCCCGGGCCTACAGTGTCCAGGACTACAGCGGCGTCCGGGCTACAGTGTCCGGGCCTACAGTGTCCGGGCCTACAGTGTCCGGGCCTACATTGTCCGGGCCTACATTGTCCGGGCCTACCGTGTCCGGGCCTAC